>NW_003314312.1:259607-306858 GCF_000143415.4 Selaginella moellendorffii
AATCTTTGTGGAGTTTGCAGCCACCTAACAAGGAAGTCCACTCCACCTCGTCAGGGATAAAGGGCATATTCCAGACTAGATCTTGGGCATCTCGCAAATGCCCGGCTCTACTTAACAAATCCACCATGCAACCATAGTGCTCCTTGAGAGGCCTCAGCCCGTGATCCCCAGCCATCGATCTAAAGCAGTCCCAGCCGTCCGATACCATGCCGCCGTGGCTGCATCCCAGCAGCACGCAGCACAGGGAGATCTCGTTGGGCCGGATGCCGTCCAGTACCATCGTACGGAACACATCCAACGCTCCCTGGAAGCGCCCGGCCCTGGCGTACGCTCCAACCAGGCACGTCCACGCCACCACGTTCCGTACGCCCATGCCGGCAAAGAAGCGCTGGGCGTCTTCCAGATTCCCGGCCAGCGCATATGCCCCTAGCATCGAGGCCTCGGATGCCGTGTCGTGATACGGCATCTCGCTGAAGATCCTCCGGCATTCATAGATATTCCTACCGTACGCGTGGGCTGTGAGCAGTGCCGTCCAGGAGAGGATGTCGCGCTCGGGCATGAGCTGGAAGAGGCGCGCGGTTTTCCGCGCGTCCCCAAGCCGGGAATATCCGCCTAGCATGGTGTTCCACGTGACGAGATTCCTGGCCGGCATCGCGTGGAAATAACGATTGGCCTCGTCAGCGCTGCTGGCAAAGCACACATCCAGTAAGATCGTCCACGTCACCACGTCGTACAGTGGCATAGCACGGAACACCGCCATGGCGTCCTTGAGCCGATGGTGTCCGTACTGTGAATATGCCCCTAGGAGAGTGCTCCATGTGATGAGATTCCTCTCTGGCGTGGCGTGAAAGAGCGCTATCGCCGAGTTTAAATCGCCGGATCTCATGGAAGAAGAGAGTGCCGCGTTCCAGGCCACCACGCTCCACTGTGGCATTCGATCAAACACAAGCCTGGCTCGAGCAAAATTTCCTTCTTGGGTATTTGCCGAGAGGAGGATGATCCACGACACAATGTCTCGCTCTGGAATTCGATCGAAGAGATCTTCCAGCTCGCGGATCCGGCCAAACTGGTCGTAGGCCGCGAGCATCGTGTTCCAGGAGATGACGCTGGGGAATCGAATGCCGTCGAAAATAGACTCCGCGAGATCCAAATCACCCGCCCTGGCCGCCGCCGCCACTGCCGCGGTGGAGGAAACCACATCCAATTGGGGCATCCTGGCCAGGATCGAGAGCGCACGAGAGAGATCTCTGCTGCTGGCGAGCCACGAGAGGAGGATTTGGCGCCAGGAGAAGGGATTCCTGGCGGGCATGGAGTGAAAGAGGGCGAGCGCATCGCGGATGCTGGAGCAGGCGCCATACATCTGGATGAGGAGATTGGAGAGAAAGATGCCGTCGGTGGACATGAATCGTGATTGCAGCACCTGGGAGTGGACATTGCGAGCATCGGCAATGTGGCGCACGGATCTGATCAGCCGGACGCACTCATCCACACACCGCATCCAAGAACCCTAAAAACAGAGTAACATTTTGGCGGGATCTCTTAACAATATACTTCTAGATGCTAAAATCATATTAAAACTTGGGGGTATAGACAGACTCCAAGAGAGATGGACGAAGATATATCATAGTGATTGAGAGCAAAAAGGGGATTTTTTTTCACGGGCATTTGGGCTCTCCCTCGTCGTTGCGGATGGCATCGTAGCACGGGCACTCTTTCTTGCTCGCTTTTGGGCCATTTGGAACGCAAAAGCACTTGCTGCAGCAGATGTTACACATCTTATTGCACATCTTGGGCTTCCACGAGTTAGAGCATCGGTACTTGCACTTTCCTCCACAATCTGCGAGAGAGAAACAAAGAGCCAGTCACTCTACTCGATCCAACCGACAAAAACTGGAAGCTAGAAACTAAAAGCAGTGAAGGATGCCTCACCGTATCCAGTCAACTCTCTGCTGCCAAGAACCACATTGCCATTCTGCAACGAAACAAGAGATTGTCAAAACACGAACTCAATCAGGCAATGCAGGTGGAGCTCACCTCGGCAATCACAAACATGAGCAGGACGAGAAATGCTAGCCACTTCAAAGCCAGAGCCATTTTGCTCGAACTCCTCCTTTCTCTCGCGAAGAAACACACCTGAGGACTCTGCGAGAAGAAACAATGAATGCTCTAAGTGGAAGAGAAGAGTGGCATTTTATAGTCAGGAATTTACCTCCCTGTGGAAGAATCGCGGCAGCTCAGGTCCCCCACCGTGTGAAGCTAGCTGTATAGTCAGCGTAGAATTAAATCTAAAGATTGTCTGTCTGCCATGCCATTGCCAGCCGGCTTTGCGATGGAAGGCTGCTCCATTTAGATATCTTTGTACCATATATCTATCTCGTATAGGCGCCTCTTTGTCTGCCAGATCCTGTAAAGGAAACAACTATGATCAAACTCTTTTATCTTTCGTCTCTTCGTTTGGGTTAACTCTATCAGACTAAGAAATGTCGGTTTACCTCGCAAGACGAATCACGTGTTGATGTCACGCCAAACGAGCGCTTGCCAGCACGAAGATATAGGTGCTTCCATCGCGACGAGCTTATCGGCGATTCATTGTTCTCTCCTATATGATACAGACATGCTGTGAGCTCGATGAAAATGGCAGCGAAAGATCCTTACAGAAGCCACATTCATGGAGATGCCGAGAAGACCACCTACTGGAGACATGGAGAACCTCCGTGTTATGACAACAGAGCCTTTGAGGAAGGTAGGAGAAAGGTAAGTCAGTCGCTAGATTGTGAGAGACGAGGTATCGCTCACCTTGCTCGAGTTCAATTGGATTGATGCAGGTATGGCCGAGTGGATCACTGGAAGAGATCGTTCAAAACCTCGTCAAGACGTGGGAGATGGAGATGAGCCACAAATGCCATGTCGAGGACGTCAAAACAGTCGATCATCAGCTCTTCACACTCGCGGTGAATGGTAGGCAAGAATTTCACAGCATCATCTTCTTCTGAGTTTCTTCTATGTAGGAAGAACATCAAAGCCAGTCGACGAAGTTGTGAGAACCGGAACATATAACATCTTACTTCAATCCGAAGCTCCCTGTGCATACTATGACTCCTCCAAAGAAAACTTTGAATCCTCACACCATACCTTCCACCACGCCTTCAACAATAAGTTTCCATGGGAAGTTCTTCAAGTGTACTCCGGACCTCCTGTTGTTGTCTTCAAGTGGAGGCACTGGGGAAGAATGAAAGGAGAATTTCGAGGTCATGCTGCTACAGGGGAATTAGTCGAGATCATCGGAGTTGCTGTTGCTACTGTGAATAGCGAGCTCAAGCTCACGAGTGTTGAAGTTTACTTCGATCAGGAGCAGTTCCTTAAGAAGCTGTGCAAAGGAAAGAAATCTTCGTTAGAAGATGTAAACGCAAATGCCGTCACTTAAGTGAAAGCATCCTTGGAAATCTTCTGTAAATTTGAACAGCTCATCGAAAGAAGCCATGAGACTTTTACCTGTATCTGATTTCTCTGCCTTTTGGAAGGCTGTGAACATATCAATGCTCAAAAAGTCCCTTTTTCGTCCAGCTCGGGGTGCGTAGTAGCCTTCCTTTCGCGATTACATACTTAACGTCCAGACTGCTTTGATCCAGCACTAGAACGTCTCCGTCGCTTCCAGGACTTAAATGACCTGCCAAAAACGTTTGCATATATACATATATATACAAACATGGAAGCTAGATGAATCAATAGTACCTTTGTGAGAAAGTGAAAGAAACTTGGCTGGATTCTTTGTGCTTAACGAGATGGCATTTTCAACTTTCCACTCGGCTTCTCGAATTAGCCTCCTGATTGTGTTTAGATTTGCAAGAGGCGAGGCAACCGCATACTTGACAAGGTTGCCTTTGCTGTCAAAGACTGGAAGAGAACCAAATGCGTCAGAAGAAATGGAAACAGCAGTGGTAGGCACATCTCTGTCCGCCCAGTCTTTAAGAGCGTCATAAGATGCAGTCTCGCCTTCTTGATCGGAGGTAAAGTCGACAAGGCCTCCAGCTTTTACCCACACTTCCGCAGCCTATAAAAAGGTTTGAGAACGTAAAAGCTACAAGAAAAGTATACCTTCACTAGTTCTGGTCCCCGATGAGAAACATGAGTTGGGATCATCTGCGTGAGAGGTATAGCTTCTCTACTCGCGTTGAAAACAGACCAAAGAGGGTCGAGCAGCGAAGAAGCACTGCCAACGTGAAAGTGAACAATTCCAGCTTTTCCCGAGAGCATCCCTCCAACTCTTGCGTCAGAAACAAGGTGTAAAAGTTCCTGCGTGAAACCACGTCAGAAAAGATAAGAAAAATTGTAGCTAATTTTACCTCGGTGCTCGGCCAGCTGCCACGATGATCGCTGATGGCAATTTCTCCGGCGCCAATTACTTCGTTGATAAGCTGAAGATCTCTTACTAAGTTGCCTGATAGATGTTTTGGTCGTATCTAAGCTGTACAAGAGAAAAAAGAATGGACAAACCTGTCAAAGTTGGAGATGGTACTCTATAGCAGCCACTCCACATATACGCTGTTATTCCTTCCTCTTGCAAGGCTTTGGCCTTTGTTCTTAAGTTCTCAAGGCTACAAGGAGCAAAAGAGTTATAATCCAGAAGACAAAGGAAAAAAAAAAATTGAAAAGAAAGGAGCATTTGCTCGAGAAAGAAAAAAAACGGAGAAGAGATGAGCGACTCATACCTTCTCGACACACAATCGGTGCCTAGGACTCCCACAAGCGTAGTGATGCCGGCTTCTAGAATCTCTGCTAGCCCAGCTTCCGGAGTTCTACTGGAAGGTCCCATCTCTCCACCACCACCAGTGATATGGACGTGCATATCAATCAAACCTGGCACGACAATGTCGCCCTCCACATCGATCACCTCGAGAAGAGGAATCCCTGTGAGGTTGATCCATGGAAACTGCTGCTCCGAGAACACAGCTAGAACGGATCCTCCACCTAGCAGAATGTGAGCCTTTCCAATCGGCTCTGGCGTGTACACCAATCCATTCTTGACCAGAATCATCGTGGCTTCTCGTTCCTCGCCGCCGATCTGGCCCGCTACCGCGAAATCCCACTCCACAATCCCCGGATCGAGAGACTTACACGATGTCCCAGATGACATAAGCGGCAAGAATGCCGCCAGCAGCGCTAGCTCCAAGAAAATCAGAGGTCCAGCCATTGTCCCGAGAACCCTAGCGCATGGAAGTGGGGCATCTTAAAAATGCAAGATATCTCATATACAAATTGCCACCCTCAAAGTTCACAAAAACAAGCAATGTTTGGAAGGGTGCTTGAATAAACACTATAGCTTAGATCCAGTCGTTCATTTTATTTGTTAGCATTTACCGCTACCTTTTTTTTTTGACTTCGAACTCGATCGTAATTGTACGGTCTTTTTAGTATCTTCTTAAGAATATTAATCTGATTATAAGATACGGCCGCTTGTACCTATTGGATAGCTTTTTCACGTGGGAGGGACATCATAATAAATATTGAGTACTTACTTACTGGCAAAGTGGAACATTAGCTTCAATGTGTTGAAATACCCTACTAGAGGGAATTTTACAATATGCATCTCTATATATTGGATGGGCAAGAAGCATAGTGTTAGCTGGGAAATTCCAAATTTGCTAAATGGAGTATAGTGTCTTAGTCTCTAGGATTTTGTATTAATTTAGAGGACTTTACTAGATTTTTTATTCTTTCACTTCACTTGTAAATTCTTTTTCCCACTTACTACATTTTCTTTTATTCCACAAGAGTTGCATACTTACACAAATAGTGAGAAACCATTGAAAAGATATGGATAAAAATTATTACATATATGTAGTGGAAGCTATTAAATAGAATGACGTTATTGATGAATAAAATATTAATTATATCTTAGAAAAAGAATCTGAGGTGGAGATGATGAAATATTATTTGTTTAGTATTTAGTTTTAATAATGTATTATAAATTTAAATTACTTAAATTTTTACTTTAAAATATTTATTATCTATCATTTGCCTCAATGATGAGTTATCAATTTATTCATTATATTTGTACCTAATTAAGTTACATAAAAAAAGTCTAAAAAGAATATTATACATGAATAGATGTCAATAGCGGAGAATATGTATCATGTCAATGCTACATTCTTGATCAAAAACTAAATTCAAAATAATATCAATACTAAACTTTTAAATTTTTTTTTGACAACAAAGTGAAATATTTTTATCTTAATATGCAAAAAAATGTAACTTTTTAGATAAATAAAATAAAATAATTAAAATGATATATTAAATAACATGTTAAAAGTTATAAAATATAGGTGGATAAACTAATTTAAATAGTTTTAAATTTTAAAATTAAAAAATATTGAATAAATTATTTTTATTGTTATGAATTTAAAATAATAAAATTATTATATTAATTTGATATATCTAATGAAGAACCAAATCTTATGCATATATTTTAGATAAGAAAGTGTACCACAACTCCTTGAGTGTTAATTTTAAGTTCTGTAAAAGTGTTTTTAATATAAAATTTATCATTAAAATGTCAAAGTAAATTACATGCAATAAGTGGTGTGGCCTTGGTAGTGGAGTTGAGAATGCTAGTGAAGTTTGGTGTACTATAGCAAAGAGTCATGCACTTATTAAAGCATTTGAGGATCTCATATTACATTTTTAGTGATGCATTATAGCATTGCATTTTAGCATTCTGGAGAGTCGACAGCTTCTAATTTCAGGTATTGGAAGAATTAATTCCAGGGATTGTTGAGTTCTAGTTCCAAGCATATTAGTTTTCTAGCCATATCTGAGATTCAAGTAAGCTCTTAAATAGGAGCTTGGCACTCAAGATGAGACTCAAGAGGAAGGGAGAACATTAGAGAGCTAGCAGAATCAGTTTCAAGGAAGAAACTGAAGAATAAACATGCTCCTAATTGGACAAGAGGAGAAGCCATAGCTTTGATTGAGCTCAAAGCATGCAGAGTGGACAGTTATGATTCATGGAAAGTTGCCTTTGAATGCTTGCTAACAGCAGTTTGTAGATAAGATACTGTTGAGAATCTAGCCACAAAGCTCACTTGGCAAGCCTCCAATGAGCTGGTTCCTGCTCAAGTCCGTGAAGACGAGATGGCTGCTGTTGTTCTTGATGCCAAGGTTTCAACTTAACCTGTTTCCAGAGACATCAAGCATGACCAGTGTTGAGAACAAACTTGGTGGAACAGAGCTTGAGAGCATGTCATTTTCTATGGAGCAAGTTTGGGAACTTAACAAACTTAGCAAGAGGTTCCAGCGAACTTTGACAGAGTGCTCAAAGATTGGAGCTTTTTTCGTCCCTCTCATATCCTTTCTCTACAGCCTGGAAGAGAATCCACTTTCTCATGCTCACTGAAAGGCTGCCATGAAATCAGTTATTATAGAGGTCAAGGGCCAGCAAACTTGGAGTGAACAAGCTACCTGGAATTGTTCCTTCAAGCTTGTTGCCAGGCATGCATAAGACTTCCACTCCTATAGATTTGGAGTGTGGAAGAGGAATGCTGTGGAAGAGCTTGTTTCTATCCACACTAAGAAACTTGAGGCTATAACTTCGACAAAGATTTGTTGGTAGTGAACTGGTGAAAGTGTTTTGTGCTACTCAAAGTTCCTCCAGCCCAGAGTGGAGGCCAAACTCTTGAGGAATCTCACTGCCAATACTGTTCTCAAAGAGCAAAAGCTGCCAGTTCCACATGGATCTCACTGCTCAGAGTGGAAGTGATGTAGAACACACTCTAGTGTCATCCCTTTTAGTATTTGAAAGAGATTTTTGATCCAGATTTGTGCAAATAGAATTTAATATATTTTTGTTTTGATGTTAGTGGATATACCTAAAATATATTTGAATATTCTGGGATATTTTACAATCTAATGGTTATTATTCAATTAGATTAATTTTGTATTTATAATATATAAACTTCCCTAAAAACTTTCTAGCATATTCTATTTTATTCTATCATCTAATGGTTGATATGCAATAAGATTGATCTTATGTTTATAATTATAAACTTCCATATGATCAATTGGATTAATAAATAAGAACAACACTACTATTAAACAAACTAAATGTTGCTGTATGAAACGTGTAGTAAATTATTCTTATTCTTACATAAAATATTTATGTTTTAACTGTCTCTCCATAAGATATGCAAGTGTGAATAAAATCACACATAAACTATATGAATTAGGAGAAATTTATGTGTTATACTTAAAAACATATTTAACTTTTTCTAAACCTAGCATGTGGGCGCATTAACTTAAATATAGGTGAGTAAATTGAAATATTTTGATACAGTGAGAATTGGCTTTCTTAATAGTACTGTTGTTCCTTTTTAGTATTATTTATTAATCCAATTGATCAAATGGAAGTATATTAGCTGAATAACTTGGCATAAGTACAAATGAAATCATAAACATGATAATAATCTATAAACACAAAATTAAATTGCATCAGATAGTAAGTTCAGAATATGTGTGAACTTCAGAGGATTGAACAATATCACATATCGTAATCATTTCCCAACTCCCATTTATGGATGAGAAGCTAGAAGAGCTAAATATAATAGGAAGTGTTTAGAAAATTTTATAAATTGTAATTATATATAAAAATTATAATAACAACCATTATATCCAAATATAATTTAGGGTATATTCTGTTAATCTGTGACAAGTTACCAATGATTCTACAATACTGTATCTCAAGGAAATAGAGCCAGGTTATAAAAGAATAAAAAGAAGACGTTGTTTGGTTTGAAGGGTGAAAGAGAAAGAGAAGGGCTGAAAGTATGTGACGGGCCATCAAGCACGTCACCAGATTCTTTGAGCGCCGAGGGTTGAGGAAGGGCAGAGGCGCGCTTTTCTCCCACCGATCCGCCCTAGACAAATCTTTTAGCTCCAGCTGCGCGGTGCGCAGGCGATGCTCGTCCCCTGCCGATCCAGGCGCCCTCGCGACCTCTTCGAGGATTGGAAGAAGCAATCGATCGTTCCAGCGGAGAAGCTGTGAGTGTTTTAGGTCTGTGGGCTTCTTTTCCCCTCATGCAAGCTCCTGGGTTTAACAAAGCTCGTATTGGGAAAAGCTCTAGAAATGTCGATGGTCGCGGCGATAGATAGGTTGATCCAAGATCGCAACATGGACAAAGATCCGGTCATCGCAGCGCCGCCGCCACGCTCGCCGCCTTACGGGCTGGTCAAAGAGAGAAGGTTCTACCAGGATGATATGGTCGGAAAGACGCTGAATGACAAGCAAGCTCTGGTGGCCGAAGGAAAATCGCCTTCTACTCCCGCTGCTGCTACTCCTCGCAAGCTTGGTACTCCTTCCGGCTATGGCGAAGATTTCTTCTTCGATGCTCCAGAGTCTCCATTCGCAGGTAAGTCTTTACTTCTTTGCTTTACTACTTGTTCTATCTCTACTCGTTTGAGATTTTCGTTCTCTCTTTTTGTTCTTCTACTTGGTGTTGGTTTGAGATTTTTTCCTTCGATTTTTCGCACTAGTGCTTATGCGATTTTTCTCACAGGCAGTGAGACGTCATCCCAGTGTGACTACTCCGGAGTGGAGAACTCCACGGCTCTGGCAGAGGCTACCGCGGACTCGGCGAAGCATCAGCAAGAGATGGAAGAGCTCGAGCGATACAAGAAGGCGGAGGAAACGCTAGAGATTGTTCTCCAGAAGCTAGCAGACGGTGGTTTGGCGGTGCCACCGACGCTACTCGAGAGGAATGGAGGAGCGCTAGAAGTGGAGGACTTGGACATAGTCGGGCAGCTCCAGATAAAGAAGATGGTGGAGGCGGCGGTGGCGAGAGGGGCTGCCAAGGCCGAGTGCGAGGAGCAGCTCCAGGCGGAGCTGGAGAGCAAGAACACGGAGATCGAGACCAAGAACCGCGAGGTGACGAGGCTGCGGGACAAAGTTCGATACAACGAGCTCCTCAACCGGGAGATTTCGCAGAGAAACCAGGAAGCCATCGGTAAGTTCGTTGTGTTAGATGGATCTCATATGCAAACTTTCGTTCTTTCTCTTCTTTTTTTTCGCTAGAAATGGCTCGAAGCAAGCGTAGAGCCAGGAAGAGGATGATCCGGTGGGCCGTGGGCTCAGCCTCGGCGGCCATCGTGGGTGGCATCGGTGTAGCACTTGTGTACAAGTACTCGTCGTGGGAATTTTTGAGAGCTAGCAAGCCTGAGGCGACGTCTGAGTAAGAAGACAAAGAGAAAAAAAAAACTAAACAATGGATAATAAGTCTTTGTTACGATGTCTCGTGTTTTTTTTTCCTGGATTTGTTGAAAGCTACAAAACCATGTAAATTCAAGCAATATGTCTTTACATATGCCAAGCTTCAATAACTTCTTTAAGTTAAATAACAGAAAAAGTATATTAAACCAACCTCCCGTTTAGGGTTGCATGGTCTACACTGCTTCCTCCAACGCCCTAATTTGAGATTCTATGGAAAATTAGCGTTGTTACTTACCTTTGTCGACGTAACCAGTATCTAACCCTACTTGGAAAGGATGTGTTAACGACAAAAACCATGTATACATGATATGTTACACTGGTGCCAAGCCTCAAAGTTTTTTTTGGCTTTCACTTGGTTGCGTCCGTGATCATAGCTCTCGTCCACTGCTCGATGTCCTCGGCCTGTGATGGCGGTGGCAACAACGGAGTCTCGACCACGTCCCACTCGTCCCCTCCACTGTCAGAGAATTTTCTCGCTTCTCCGCCGATGCAAAAGAAGTCGCTCATTTCCATCCGGCTTTGGTTCCGCAATGCCTGGAGTTTGAGCTTTTGGAGAATTCAAACACATTACGAAGCTTTCAAACAAAGAAACTAAACAGTACCTTACCTCGTGAGAAGAGACGTAGCTCTGGAGAAGCGAGCCGTCGGCTCTGGTGTTGCTGTTCATCAGCGCTGGCCTCGTGTTGCTCGGTCTGAAAACTCAATCCATGTCAGTTCAAGTTCTTGAATTAATGGAACGCGAGTGGTAGAGCCATTATACCTTGTTTTGGATTCCTTCGACGAGAGCAAAGCGAGGAGCTCCATAAAGGTCTCGAATGTGGGCAGGGTGGATGGCATTGGCACTCCTAGCATTGCGTAGCCGTAGACACAGATGCACGACACGCTCCGCTTCAAGAGCTTGACAGCTTGCCTCACGTCTCGATCGCTGTCGCTTTGAGTAGACTCGCTGCTGCCAAGCTTGAGAAATCTCGGCTTTTCGAGTGACAGAAAGCTCGATCCGCTGCTACTGGCATGACTGTCTGACTTCCCAGACTTGTCCGCCTTTCCATCTGAAGATAGCTTTACCCGCTCTCCCTTTCGTGGGAGAAACAATGGATACTCCTCACTAGAAGTTTAAACACGACTGGTAAGTAAAATGGAGGATTTCTATAAACGATTACCTGCGGGAAACCGGAGAAGCGTCCCAGTATGATGTTCGTTCCCAGATTCTAGACGAAGAGGCCTAAGTAAAAATGAACTTGTGTCATCCGAAGAGAAGAGTTTCTCTTTACCGCAAATGCAGCGTTATGGAGCATTGGAGTCATCAAGTAACGTCCTGTTTGGTAGACAAGCTGCACCATATACCCCAGAGAGGCAGAGAGATCTTCTGTGCTCACAGAATGAGGATCGTCTCTGACTGGCAAACATGCTCCACAGACACGAAGAAGTTGCCTCTCCTTGGATCCCCGAGGCTTGTCTGAATCCCCCTATATCCGTCCATTAGGCTCCACATAAAGCTTGAAAGTGTTTATACGAGAATAAAAACGACTCACTTGCAAGTAATGCAGAGGGAAAACTTTCGTCAGGTGCCGGAACACATGCCTTCGAGCTAGATTCACTTCTGTCAATAGAGATGTCTGAGAAGAAAATGAAAGAAAATGTAAGAAAATAAGAAGAGAAAATCGCTGAGATCATACCAGTTTCGCAATATGTGCACGCATAAGATCAGGATAGAAGACTTCAAACAGCTCCTGTTGTATTCTGTTCAACTAGAAAACCGTGAAGAACAAAGTTAGCCACATTTCTGACTCTTTCAGGGAGAAAATGCACCTGGCTAGAAACAGTGTCCAAATATTTCCTGCGTGCTTCGTATTCACTTTTTCTTTTCTCAGCTTTCAGCTTGCCTGGAAAAGCACGAGTCAGAAAAGAAACACCGAAAAAACTTTATTGATTTCTTACTCTGGACTAAGAGTTTCTCATTCTTGTGACTGGAACTCTGCAGCTTAGTTTTTAATTCCAAGCGTTCGATGCTCAGATGCCGCTGAGCATCGGCCTCTCTCTAGAAAAAATTTCAAACGCTTGGAACACGGAAAAGAAGAAAAAATTGCCAGCAAAAGAGAACCTTGGCTCTCAGCTCCGCATCCATGCGATTGCGAAGAGCATCGCGTTCGTGGGTCAATCTCCTCACAATCTTATATTTCTCGGCGAGCCTGTCCAGAGAATAAGAAAGAAAATCACGCGACGCGTCGAGCAAGCACTCACCGGAGATTGACGCAAGAGACGCACACCGCCGGCTGATTCGCGGCCTCACACACGCCGCAGGAGCAGCCGCGTCGCGCCATCGCCCACAGCTCGAATGCATCAAACCCTAAGACCCTGTTTTAGGGCTCCCACTTTTAGGGCAAAAGCGAATAGTTGGGTATATTCTACCAGATTTGAAAACCATAGGCGGGACGATTTATTTCTTAGCAAGGTAGTAGAGCTCTACATAGTCAAGCGCGGGCCTATTCCATGACCAATCTTGCTCCATTACCTTCTGGCACAACGAATGAAACCAATCTCGCGCGTCATACCAAGCGGACAATGCCCTGTGGAGAAAAATCATCAAAGCCAATTCACCTCTTCGAATTTTTCTTGCTTGCACGTACCTGTTCAATGCATAGTCCACTCCTGCTGCGTCCGTGCCTTCGAAGCTAAAGCCATTTGGTTCCAGCCCTTGCGACTGTGCTCGATCTTTGTCATGGTCGACATCAAACACCGTGTCGTTCAATCCTGGCAAAGAATATCGAAACGCTTCTTCTGGAGAGATCGCGATTCATACCTCCGGTCTTTCGAACAACGGGAATGGCACCGTATCGCATTGCCGTTAGTTGAGTCAAGCCGCAAGGCTCAAAGATGGATGGAACTAAGATGAAGTCTGCACCGGCATATATCTGCAAAACGTCCAGTTTAGCTACTCGGAGCTTTGATCAGATTGCGCCTTACCAAGTGAGATAATGGTTCATCGTATGTGAGACACAACCGTGCCATGTCGTTGTGAGAGTTCTTAAGCTGATGCGAGAGATTCACAAAGTCGTTTTGTACTCGAGGATCCGGAGCAGATCCCAGAAGGACCACCTACGAGAAAAACGATATTCATATATCACGGCTGGAATCAACAAACCTGTCCACCGCGCTCCAGAGTTCGCCATATCGCATGCTTGATAAGGTGAATTCCTTTTTGCGCTGTTAGCCGGGTGATGATGCCGACTAAAGGTTTATCCACTTGCTGCAAACCAAGCCTGTGCTGGAGCTCACTTTTAGCAGCTCTTTTGCCTTCCACAACTTGCTCTGCTGTGTAAGAAACCTGTAAAGTAGTGTTAAACACGCAGCTCAAACCGTCACTTGAAAAGAAAATCATACGGGAATGTAAGGATCGTCAAACGGGTCCCAAATATCCAAGTCGATTCCGTTCCTGATGCCATGAAACTTTCCACGATGAGGGGCAATTGCTGGACTCCCAGAAACTTCTTGTGCATAGCTATGTGAGACCTGCAAATTTGTTACGTTCATTCAAAGGCTTTTATGAACTCAGTAAGCTTACCGTGGTTGCCATGTTTGCATTTGCCATTGCCTTTCCCACCTGGGCAATTCCAAACTCTAAATTATGTATGGTAAACACAATTCGCGCGTTGGACAAAGCATAGTGCTTGTAGCTTTCTTGAAACAGCCAGGCTACCGGCGCAGTCGACCAATCGTGACAATGAATAACATCCTGGGAAGCAGAGCTTATAAAGATTATAAAAAAAGAACGGCTTAGAAACTTACAGGACGTCTTCCACTTCGCAAAAGAAACTCCAGTGCTGCATTGCAGAAAAAACCAAAGCGATGTCCATCATCTCTGCGACCATATATACAGCCAGCCCAAAAGAAGCTGCAAAAAGAAAATACTACGTGAGTGGAACGTCTAAAGCTGTAATACTAAGCATACCCGTTCTGCGGTTCAATGAAGTGTACGTTTAGGCCTTCTACTTTCCCATTCCAAACGCGAATGGTGGTTCCTCCCCAGCCAAACGACTCTTTCTCTTGAAGTTCCTCGACCTGCCATTTGTTACGTGGTTAGATCCGACAGATATACTACTCGCAACAAAACCGTTGTTTACGTGATTGTATTTCAGGCAGTCATACTTCGGAAGGATAATCTCCACGTTATGGCCCAGTTCTTGTACAGCACGTGAAAGACTCGTGACAACATCACCTAGACCACCCACCTGTAAAAGATGGCTCCTTAGGACCATCCCGAGAACAGGCATGAGGTAAGACAAATTGTTAACGGGACAAGAGAAATACCTTTGCAATAGGAGCCATTTCGACGGAAATATGAACAATGCTCATAGGTGGCTCCTTGCCAATCCCGCCATGAACTGGGATGTGATAGTCAAAACCACCGCGATTGTCATAAGTTCCTCCATTGTCATCCCCTCTTTCAGAAAACACGCAGTCCATTATGTAAGCATCGACTGGGACTTCAACTGCACAGAACAACGAATTAGATATACACGATAATAGAGAAGATGAGAGACTATACCAGTTGCCTTGAGGTGGGTAGTGCTTGGAACCTCTTTCATTCTTACCGGTGGGAAAGGGCTTAGTTGATGTGTCCAGCGGTTGAAAGAATGCCTCAACCATACCTCAGGCTTCCCGCTTAGAACAGTGTTCTGTGGATTATAAAGCACTGAAACAGGTTCTCCGGCGTTCACTTCCATTGGATCCGTGTAATAAACGTGAGACTGCGACTGCAAAAATGTTTGTTTCGTCTTTTGTTTCATCTCCTCTTTCTTCTGTGCTTTGTACAGTTTCTACATAACACACACAAGTTATAAAAGTTATGGAACAAACATACAGCAATACCAACCTTTTTACGTGCAGCCTCTTCTCTTTCCTGCCGCTGCTTTCGGATCTCAGAATACACCTGCTCTTCAACATCTGCCCAATACAACTCCTCAGCAACGGGTTCGGGAACAGCCATGTGGAAATCCTGGTAGTCATTGTTGTCATAAGTTGATGCTTTCTCCGGTGGCCCGTCTGCAAACACCCAATTGAGCATGAACGCTGCCTTGGGAACAGAAACTGCAAAGAAAAAGAAAGAAAACTTCGTCAATCGTCGATGTAAAAATAATTACTAGACTCGCACCTTCAACTGAACACCAGTCTCCGCTCCTCGACGAAGAGGGCACAAGCTTTTCGACCACAGAGACAGCGTCTTGCCAATTGTTGTAGCCTCCGTGTATCCAGAGTTCTGTGCTTCGGGCAAGTGATCGAGAGGAACGATTGTAGAAGAGCTTCACTGTCTCCCCTGCTTTGAAACTCGTAGGCTCTGCGTCCCAAAGTCCCGGCACACTGGGCAATGCTTTTTGTAATACCATCCTGGCTCGTTCTCTCCGTTCAGCAACGATCCTTTTGGCCTCGTCTCTATCCGCTTCCTCCGCAGCTCGTTGCTCTGCCAGCTTACGAGCCTCTGCGGCAGCTCGGTCTTTTTCTGCTTGTTCTTGCGCAAGCCTTTCAGCTTCTTTCCTCTTCTCCAGCACCAAGAAGTTCTCAAACTCGCGTTGATCCATGCTGCCGTCGTCCACGAGAACGAAGAAGTCCTTTGTGTCGTTGTTCTCGTAGACATTTCCGTTGAAGAACACGAAGTCCATTCGATATGCTTCTTTGGGAACGTCCACTTTACAGGCCCACCAATCTCCACCAAGTTCACTTTTTTCCAACTTTAATGTGAATGGTTGCCATCGCCAGCCATTAAACGACCCCATAATCTGCACACTGTCCTCGCTTGCTAGCACCGTTATGCTCCGGTTGAAGTAGATTTCGACCTCAGCACCAGCCTCAACTTTCTGCGGGTAGTAAAATATTTTGCTCATCGTAAAAGCACTGGCATCAGCTAGTTTGGCTATCTCCCGCTTCCTGGCTGCTTCTTTCGCAATCCTTTCCCTCTCCTTGGCTAGAGCGAGCTCAATTTCCCTTTTCTTAGCCTCCTGTTCGAGCTTCTTTTTTTTCTCTGCCTGTTGTTTGGCTAGAATCTGTTCCAGCTCCCATCGTCTAGCAGCAGTGGCTTCTTGGTCTGCTCTTTTCCTACTCTCCGCCTCAGCTATCTCCTCCTCTGTTCTCCTTCTTTTCTCTGTTTCCTTTTTGATCTCCTTGATCTTCAACGCATAGTCGCTTGCATTAGCCTCCGTGACATCGTCCTTGTCTTTCACCTCCGAAACTTTGACAGTAGAGTTATCACCACCAGAGTCGTCCTCCTGCCGATCAGCAGCTTCCGTTTTTCCTTTCAGCCGACCCGAACCAAACCTTTCAACCTCTTCTTCTATCCTCTGCTTTGCAACCACGTAATCAACTTCCTGGTGCGCCGAGATGGAGGCCGATTGAGAGCGCATCTTCTCTAGAACCTGGTCCTGCTCTCCATTCTCTGCCACAGTTGGTTCTACCACTACTTTCTCCGTCCCAGCCGTCTCTGTTTCCTCGTCATTGCTGGTTTCTCGACCAGCCTTGGCCGTCTTTACCTCGAAACTAGTAGCTTCAGAGACATCGTCCGGTTTGGACGTCTTCTTCTCTTTGAGCTTTTGCTGGAAGCCTTTCTGTCGTTCACCTGTGCCAAAAGAAAAAAAAAAAAACAGAAGAAAGAACATCACAATGTAGTAAAGTAATGTATCGTACCTGCGCATACAATTGTCTTGAAATTCCTGCGCGACGATCTTCTTTCCAGTCGACACTGGAAGAATACCAGACAATATGTCAAGCAGTAGATCGATCAGGAGCATTTCTATCGAAATTCATCCCAAAACTAGCTAGAATTGTCCAGATCCATGACACTCACCCAGATTAAGAAGCGCTCATTGCTAGATCCAAGCCCTCCCGCCGATGAAACCTTCCACGCCGCGGCCGACGCCGCCACGAGCGACGCCGCGGTTGCCATGGCTCACCGCAGCTCCACCGCGAAGAAAACCTAGCAATAATCACACTGGCTTCTTCCTCTCCATAGCTCCGCGCCGTACCACGTGTTTCGTGGTGGCCACACAAAAATGTGGCTACTACATTTTAGGGCTATCCGTCAAAACTGTACGGCATATATAGTTAATCTAGCAAAAACTTTACATTGTTCTTCCGGATGTATCCTATCGAGGAGAAAGAACGTCTTCGTAAAACTTACATTTCATGACAATCCATCCGCTTCCAGATTCGCGATTCTTTCCATCATTTTCTTGACGAGTCCATTCCTCAAAGGCCCGGTGCATGACAAATCACGTTAACTAGGTGTTCGAGGGACTATCTTGGTCGCTGCAAATGCCGAAGTTTGGGTATCTGACCGCTTCAAGTTGCCAGGTGGAATGCCACAATGCGACATCAAGGTGACGCTGCAGGTTCTGGTTTGCAGGATCGCGAAATAATGTGTGTTCAGCATCTATCAGAAGATCTCCAGCTAGTCCCAAGGACGCCTCTCGTGTCCTGCAACTCGCAACTGCCAAAAGAAGCTCTTTCAGGCTGTGCTCTAATGTGGCCTGTGCTCGAGCAGGAAAGTTGCATGAGGCCAAACGGTTGCTTGATGAGATGCAACCAGATCTATTTGCTTATAATGTGAACATATGCTGAAGTCTATGGTTGATGGGAAGCTCAAGAATGGGCTTCTAGATATGGTCAGAATGGAAGGGTCACCTCTAGAACAAGTTGTACCTTACATATGGTGTGGAAAACGTGTTCATCTTTGTCACATGCACGCCTGATCTTATCACCGTACTGCTTCTGCTGGCATGTCACTCTCAGGTCCAGCTCCAGCTCTGGAGAAAAATACAATCAGTCACAGGTCGTAGCATTTCATGCTTATGACATAGGAATAGGACATGAATAATCTATTATCCTGAACACTGTTCCTTTTGTCCTCGAATGCAAGGCGTAGCTTTGGAACTATCGGGCCTCATAACCTAATGTTTGTATCCATCTAGTGCGTGGAAAACGTGCTCAAGATCGGTATTAGAATAAATAGAGCTGGCATTTGCTAAGGAAATTAGACGTCCCATCTGAGTCGAGCCGCTTAACTTAGCATTCGCACCTATGGGTTTCATTAGTAGTGCTGCTTATGCTGGCAGTAAGTATAGGAAGGAGCTAAGCACTATTTCATACTAAGCTTCACCTTTATCTTCATTTCATTTGGTTACACTGTTTTGGTGTGCTGGGGAAAAGTCTCCACTTTCTACCATCTATTCAGGTGCTATAGTGGATGCCATTCAGGTCCAGAGCGTTGAGGGCCTGCGGTCTTTCCATGGGACAAATAGCTGCAATGGATGTTCTCCCATCGATCCGCCTCATAAACTTGGAGGAACTTGCTATCCAACTTTGTTGAGTTTTTGCTGACACTCTATTGTTCTAGCAGATCAATCTTCGCTAAAGATATCTGGATACGCTGGATGGAGCTCGGCGACCAATCCTTGGCTACATCTATATAAAGAATACTGCCGACGGCAAGACCACAACTTACGGACCATTTGGCTATACAGAAACGGAAGAGTATTTTTGCTCAAAGGACGGCTTTTGGGCACTAGTACATATATGAGAGGCAATGGAGTCTGCTTCCAGGACCCATTACCATCACCACCACTTTCTCTTCCGTGCCTCCGGAGGACTTCGTGCGATCGGATTCAAAGGCTACGCGGCTGGAATGCGTCCGGCTCCAGTGACCAAGAAACTGGACAACAGAGTTCGCCAGTTCATGCGGCACAGGCAAAAACTAATCTTGCTCTTCCAGTGAAGGAGCTAGCTTTTCGCGATCGTCGCGAGACAATGTCATTTCAAAGGCTGCTACAGGGTTTATTGAGAACAAGTATGGAATTCGTCAGTCTATCATTTTTAATCCCTTCAACATGGACTGGGAGATAATCTCGATCTCCCAGTGACAATGGTAGAGAAACGAATTCATTCTCCACGGAAGAGCAAATGTAAATTCTTTGCTTGTGTTTATCCAGATCAATTATATCTGCCATACAGTTTTAAATAAAATGTATATTTTTGCAGTACAGCATTGAAGAGTAAAAAGGAAGTCAGGGTTTCATTCATTACATGGTATACAAGAAGCATGAGACCCTTGGGACGTAAATAGAATATGAATAAATATGAAATAAGTTGCCCAGATGATTGTCTAACTGTTAAGTAAATAAGAGAATATTCCAAGAATATTTTAGTCAACCTTAATAACTACGGATCTTGTATCCATCTAGTGCGTGGAAAACGTGCTCAAGATCGAAGTTGAGCCAGGAACTCGAATAAATAGAGCTGGCATTTGCAAAGGAACATCCCATTTGTGCAGCAAGTCGAGCGAGCATGTGCACCTTATGGGTTTCCTTCATAGTGCTGCTTATGCTGACAGTGAGTATAGGAAGCAGCATTGACATACTAAGCTTCAACTTTTATTTTCTTGAGATTCAATTCTTTGGTTGCACTGTTTTATAGGTGTGGTGTGCTGGGGAAAAGTCTCCACTCTATGGTGGGACTAGATGGGCAGAAAAGTTTGATGATGGTCCATCTTCAGGCATTCTGAGCCTTACCATCTATTCAGCTGCTGTAGTGGATGCCATTCAGGTGCAGACCGTTGAGGGCCTGCGGCCTTTCCATGGGACAAATACCTGCAAGGGATGTTCTCCCATCCATCCGCCTCATAAACTTGGGGGAACTCGCTATAAGGTACACACAACTTCGTTGATTTTTTGCTAATGTCACTCTATTGTTGAAACAGATCAATCTTCGCTACCCAGATGAGTATATATACAAGATCTCTGGATACGCTGGATGGAGCTCGGTGAGCAAAACTTGGGGTCTCAGCCAATTTTACATCTACATAAAGAATAGTGTCCACGGCAAGACTACAACTTATGGACCATTTGGCTATACAGCAGCACGAGAGAATTTTAGCTCAAAGGAGGGCAAGATTGTGGGCTTTTGGGGCTACGCCTCTACTACTACATATATGAGAGGCATTGGCGTCTACATCCAGGACCCATTACCACCACCATCTCCTCCGCCACCATCACCACCACCATCTCCTCCGCCACCATCACCACCGCCTCCATCAGCAAGCTGCATTCCCTATGAGCTAAATTGTGTTTGTTGCTACGAGACTCCGTCAGCCAAGTGTTGCCCAGAAGATTACAAATGCGAGAGTTACAAAGGTGAATGGAAATATCTCTCGAAATGCGTGCAAAAATACTCCTTTGATGCCTGAAATTATCAGCTGATTTAAAATGATATAAATTTAATAGAAAAACACTATTAAAACACATGTAAGTATGTTTGATCCAATTAAGCGTTTCGCTTCCATTTTGAGCGAGGCGCTTGAGGCAACGGCTACCTGTCGCGCTGGAGCAGGTAAGCACGTCAATCGAATTCCACCAGGCACGCAGATAGTGGCAATCTTTCGGATATTCTATCGCCACGTGGACATCGTTGGCTGCTGCTGATCGCTCTCTCGGCGCTGGCCCTGCGCCCCGGTAGCTCGATCCGTGTGGACGATCCTCCGGCGATGGATCCCAAGATTGCAGTGTTCGCGGTGGGGAGCTCCTGGAGTGGCGAGGCGGCGTTTGGATGCATGAGGACGAGAGTAGGGTATTGCGGCGGGAGCAAGCAGAGCCCCGAGTATCGAAATATCGGCGATCACGCGGAATCCGTGGAGGTATGCCTTGCGCTTTTTCCTTCCCGATGGATCGATTGACCTAGGGGCAATGTAGGCTGCTGCTGATCGAAATCTTTGTCCAGATCGGCTCTCGTGCGCTACGAGCAGCTGCTAGACGCGTTCCGACGCAAGTTTTTGGACAAGGACCTGATGTGGGCGAGCAATACAGGTATGTCATCTGTGAAGTTTGCCCTTTTCCTTCGTGATGTCATTCTTTTTTCACTCTCCATCATTTTTACGGCGACAGTGAGCAAAGAAAGAGAGCAAGCAAAGAGACCATACACAATGGTTGCTACAGAGATCGAGCCTCTCGAAACGTTCTATCCCGCGGAGCTAGAACACCAGGTACTAGAAGCTGGAATCATCTCTTGGGACGATCTTTGCTCCATTTGTTGACGACCACTTCTCTTGCAGCTCTTTGGCGAGCTCGCGGAAGAGGACTTTGTGCGATCGAGTGCCGCGGCGCGATTCAATGGCTACGCGGCTGGAATGTGTCCGGCTCCAGTGATCAAGGAACTGGATAGCAAAGTTAGCCAGTTCATGCAGCACAGGCAAAAACTAAGCTTGCTCTTCCAGTGAAGGAGCTAGCTTTTCGCGATTGTCGCTGTGGGAGACAATCTCGATCTCCCAGTGACAATGGCGGACATATCTGCCGTACACTGTTTTGGTGTGCTGGGGAAAAGTCTCCACTTTCTACCATCTATTCAGGTGCTATAGTGGATGCCATTCAGGTCCAGAGCGTTGAGGGCCTGCGGTCTTTCCACGGGACAAATAGCTGCAATGGATGTTCTCCCATCGATCCGCCTCATAAACTTGGAGGAACTTGCTATCCAACTTTGTTGAGTTTTTGCTGATGTCACTCTATTGTTCCAGCAGATCAATCTTCGCTAAAGATATCTGGATACGCTGGATGGAGCTCGGCGACCAATCTTTGGCTACATCTATATAAAGAATACTGTCCACGGCAAGACCACAACTTACGGACCATTTGGCTATACAGCAACGGAAGAGGCGACTGCAGCGGGATTCAATGGCTACGCGGCTGGAATGTGTCCGGCTCCAGTGACCAAGAAACTGGACAACAAAGTTCGCCAGTTCATGCGGCACAGGCAAAAACTAATCTTGCTCTTCCAGTGAAGCAGCTGGCTTTTCGCGATCGTCGCGAGACAATGTCATTCCAAAGGCTGCTACAGGGTTTATTGAGAACAAGTATGGAATTCGTCAGCCTATCATTTTTAATCCCTTCAACATGGACTGGGAGATAATCTCGATCTCCCAGTGACAATGGTAGAGAAACGAATTCATTCTCCACGGAAGAAGAAGAGAGAGCAAATGTAAATTCTTTGCTTGTGTTTATCCAGATCAATTATATCTGCCATACAATTCTAAATAAAATGTACAACAAGCAAAGGACTGAAGAGTAAAAAGGAAGTCACGGTTTCATTCATTCATATACCGTTTAGATGGTATACAAGAAGCATGAGACCAAGGAATGAATGAGACTTAAATCCCTCGGTCTCATGCTTCTTGGGCGTGACACATGACCACGTAAATAGAATATGAATAAATATGAAATAAGTTGCCCAGATGATTGTCTAACTGTTTTGTAAATAAGAGAATATTTCCAGAATCTTTTAGTCAACCATAGCTCCCATCTGTTGACTTGGCTCCCCATATATGCGGATTTGTATCCATCCAGTGCGTGGAAAACTCTGTCTCGTGCTTCTTGGGGGGTGGTACATGACCACGTAAATAGAATATGAATAAATATGAAATAAGTAGATGATTGTCCAACAAATAAGAGAATATTCCACAATATTTTAGTCAACCTTAATAACTTAATCTGTTGACTTGGCTCCCCATATATGCGGATTTGTATCCATCTAGTGCGTGGAAAACTCTGTCTCGTGCTTCTTGGGGGGTGGTACATGACCACGTAAATAGAATATGAATAAATATGAAATAAGTAGATGATTGTCCAACAAATAAGAGAATATTCCACAATATTTTAGTCAACCTTAATAACTTAATCTGTTGACTTGGCTCCCCATATATGCGGATCTTGTATCCATCTAGTGCGTGGAAAACTCTGTCTCATGCTTCTTGGGGGGTGGTCCATGACCACGTAAATAGAATATGAATAAATATGAAATAAGTAGATGATTGTCTAAGAAATAAGAGAATATTCCACAATATTTTAGTCAACCTTAATAAGTTAATCTGTTGACTTGGCTCTCCATATATGCGGATCTTGTATCCATCTGGTGCGTGCAAAACGTGTTCAAGATCGAAGTTGAGCCCGGGAGTAGAATAAATAGAGCTGGCACTTGCAAAGGAAAACATCCAATTTGTGCAGCAAGTCGAGCGAGCATGTACACCTTATGGGTTTCCTTCATAGTGCTGCTTATGCTGACAGTGAGTATAGGAAGGAGCACTGACATACTAAGCTTCAACTTTTATTTTCTTGAGCTTCATTTTGGTTGCCCTGTTTTGTAGGTGTGGTGTGCTGGGGAAAAGTCTCCACTTTATGGTGGGACTAGATCGGCAGAAAAGTTTGATGATGGTCCATCTTCAGGCATTCTGAGTCTGACCATCTATTCAGGTAATGTAGTGGATGCCATTCAGGTGCAGACCGTTGAGGGCCTGCGGCCTTTCCACGGGAGAAATACCTGCAAGGGATGTTCTCCCATCAATCCACCTCATAAACTTGGAGGACCTCGCTATCAGGTACACACAACTTCGTTGAGTTTATGTTAATGTCACCCTATTGTTCAAATAGATCAATCTTCGCTACCCAGATGAGTATATATACAAGATATCTGGACACTCTGGATGGTACGGTCTCAGCCAATTTTACATCTACACAAGGAAAGGTGTCCACGGCAATACCACAACTTATGGACCATTTGGCAAAATAGCAGGGGAAAAGAAATTTTCCTCAAAGGAGGGCAAGATTGTGGGCTTTTGGGGCTACGCCTCTACTAGTACATCTATGAGAGGCATTGGAGTCTATTTCCAGGACCCACCACCAGTAAGTATACCAAAGAGAACTATGTTTTATTTTGAGGTTCATTTCATTTGGTTGCTAACTGTTGCAGGCCACGAAATCTCCACTCTATGGTGGGAATAGATCGGCAGAAAAGTTTGATGATGGTCCATCTTCAGGCATTCTCAGTCTTACCATCTATTCAGGTGCTATAGTGGATGCCATTCAGGTCCGGACCGTTGAGGGCCTTCGGCCTTTCCACGGGACAAATAGCTGCAAGGGATGTTCTCCCATCAATCCGCCTCATAAACTTGGAGGAACTCGCTATCAGGTACACACAACTTCGTTGAGTTTTTGCTAATGTCACTCTATTGTTCGAACAGATCAATTTTCGCTACCCATATGAGTATATATACAAGATATCTGGATCTGCTGGATGTTACGGTGGATGGGACGGTCTCAGCCAATTTTACATCTACACAAGGAACAGTGTCCATGGCAATACCACAACTTATGGACCATTTGGCAATAGAGCAGGAGGGAAAGAGAATTTTCGCTCAAAGGAGGGCAAGATTGTGGGCTTTTGGGGCTATGCCTCTACTAGTACATATATGAGAGGCATTGGAGTCTACTTCCAGGACCCACCACCACCAGTAAGTCTACCAAAGAGAGTTATATTTTCATTATTTTGAGGTTCATTTCATTTGGTTGCTGACTGTTGCAGGCCACGAAATCTCCACTCTATGGTGGGACTAGATCGGCAGAAAAGTTTGATGATGGTCCATCTTCAGGCATTCTGAGTCTTACCATCTATTCAGCTGCTGTAGTGGATGCCATTCAGGTCCAGACCGTTGAGGGCCTGCGGCCTTTCCACGGGACAAAAAGCTGCAGGGGATGTTCTCCCATCAATCCGCCTCACAAACTTGGAGGAACTCGCTATCAGGTACACACAACTTCGTTGAGTTTTTGCTAATGTCACTCTATTGTTCGAACAGATCAATCTTCGCTACCCATATGAGTATATATACAAGATATCCGGATATGCTGGATGGAGCTCGGTGGCCAAAGTTTGGGGTCTCAGCCAATTTTACATCTATACAAGGAATAGTATCCACGGCAATACCACAACTTATGGACCATTTGGCAATAGAGCAGGAGGGAAAGAGAATTTTTACTCAAAGGAGGGCAAGATTGTGGGCTTTTGGGGCTACGCCTCTACTAGTACAGATGTGAGAGGCATTGGAGTCTACATCCAAAACCCACCACCAGTAAGTATACCAAAGAGTTTCATTATTCTCTCTAGGTTCATTTCATTTGGTTGCTGACTGTTGCAGGCCACGAAATCTCCACTCTATGGTGGGAGGGAATGGGCAATGGAGTTTGATGATGGTCCATCTTCAGGCATTCTGAGTCTTACAATTTATTCAGGTGCTGTAGTGGATGCCATTCAGGTGCAGACCGTTGAGGGCCTGCGGCCTTTCCATGGGACAAATACCTGCAAGGGATGTTCTCCCATCCATCCGCCTCATAAACTTGGGGGAACTCGCTATAAGGTACACACAACTTCGTTGACTTTTTGCTAATGTCACTCTATTGTTCGAACAGATCAATCTTCGCTACCCAGATGAGTACATATACAAGATATCTGGATACGCTGGATGGAGCTCGTTGAGCAATATTTGGGGTCTCAGCCAATTTTACATCTACATAAAGAATAGTGTCCACGGCAAGATCACAACTTACGGACCATTTGGCTATACACCAGGGAAAGAGAATTTTCGCTCAAAGGAGGGCAAGATTGTGGGCTTTTGGGGCTACGCCTCTGCTAGTACATATATGAGAGGCATTGGAGTCTACATCCAAGACCCATTACCATCACCACGGCCACCGTCACCTCCACCAACAACCTGCATTCCCTATCAGCAAGCTTGTGTTTGTTGTAACGAGACTCCATCAGCCAAGTGTTGCCCAGAAGGATACGAATGCCAGACCTTCAAGGGTGAATGGAAATATCTCTCGAACTGCCAGCCAAAATACGCTCTCTCCCTTTGATTTCTGGAATTAAGAGTTTCAATTCGATAATAAAGGAAATCACCTATGATAAACTGTTTATAAGGGTTTCGCTTCTAGTCCACTTTTGAGAATGCGCAACTATGAGCAACGAGGCGGACATAGTAGATTTCCGAGAACGAAAGCGGTCCAAGCATCACGATCAAATGGTGCCTCTGGATCATGGCTTCAGAAGCCATGACGAGCTCCTCGCCGCTGTAGCAATCGAATTCCACCAGGCACGCGCATAGTCTTTAAGCTCGGCAATCTATAGTTTCTCAGGTGGAGGATCCGTGTTTCTTGCTGCTTGCGAGTGTTTCGGGAAGCTTAGCTTGAAAATCGAGAGGAGGTGGGAGAAGCTGACGTGTCGGATATTCTATCGCCACGTGGACATACCTTTGATCAAATTCTAAAAGCGCAGCGATGTCTCCATGGCTGCTGCTGATCGCTCTCTCGGCGCTGGCGCTGCGCCCCGGCAGCTCGATCCGTGTGGACGATCCTCCGGCGATGGATCCCAAGATTGCAGTGTTCGCAGTGGGGAGCTTCTGGAGTGGCGAGGCGGCGTTTGGATGCATCCCCGGAGTGGCGAGGAGGAGAGTAGGGTCTTGCGGCGGGAGCAAGCAGAGCCCCGAGTATCGAAATATCGGCGATCACGCGGAATCCGGGAGGTATGCCTTGCGCTTTTTCCTTCCCGATGGATCGAGGCAATGTAGGCTGCTGCTGATCGAAATCTTTGTCCAGATCGGCTCTCGTGCGCTACGAGCAGCTGCTAGACGCGTTCCGACGCAAGTTTTTGGACAAGGACCTGATGTGGGCGAGCAATACAGGTATGTCATCTGTGAAGTTTGCCCTTTTCCTTCGTGATTCTTTCGATCTCGTTCTTTTTTCACTCGCCAGGTCCATCATTTTTACACAGAACGAGGACGAGGCTTTTCTGGCAACAGTGAGCAAAGAAAGAGAGCAAGCAAAGCGACCATACACGATGGTTGCTACAGAGATCGAGCCTCTCGAAACGTTCTATCCCGCGGAGCTAGAACACCAGGTACTTGAAGCTGGAATCATCTCTAGGGACGAGCTTTGCTCCATTTGTTCTTGCAGAAGTTTGAGCTGCGAAGACGACCACTTCTCTTACAGCTCTTTGGTGAGCTCGCGGAAGAGGACTTCGTGCGATCGAGCGCCGCGGCGCGATTCAATGGAATGTGTCCGGCTCCAGTGACCAAGGAACTGGATAGCAAAGTTAGCCAGTTCATGCGGCACAGGCAAAACCTAAGCTTGCTCTTCTAGTGAAGGAGCTAGCTTTTCGCGATTGTTGCTGTGGGAGATAATCTCGTGACAATGGCGGACAGACAATGATTCATTCTATGCTCGTGTTTATCCAGATTAACTATATCTGCCGTACAGTTTTAACTAAAATGTAGTAACCACATTTTTGTTATGGACCATGGCCTAAAATGACTACCTTAAACAAAAACCTCAAAACTCAGATTTAAGGTAAACACCCCTGCAGTATTTGCACAACCCCTCAATCTTTGAGATTGCTACTTGGCAAGGAGATGATGTGGCAAGGAGTTCAGCTAGCAGGGGTTATTAAAAAAGAGGGTTTTCGAGGTCAAGGACCATAGTAACCCCTCCCTTTACACTAGATATATAGGCTATCCCTCTTCCTCAAATAACATCATGCAATCTTTGTGAATCTGACCCTCCTTGCCACAAGTAAAGCATATTTGTTGGTATGTTTGCCTACCTTCACCCTCATCCTCACAGCTGTGTTTATATAATCCATCCCTTTAGCAATACTTATCACTACTGCTATGGGATTTCTTTTTAGACTAGCTTCTATTTTGGTTATAACTCTCCCTTTTGTTGGCCCCATAAATGTGTTCCTCACCCTTTAAGCAGGCAAAAGAAATTGACGATAGAAAGCTTGTTTAGACAATCTCTTAGCTTTATCTATATCAATGGTAGACATGGTGTAAAGTTGTTTAGTATAATTATAGGGCTGTTAAGGACATTTAACTCCATGTATCTCAATATTTGGTATATTTTTTTATGGGTTCTTTTTCCTTTATATTTAAACTTTAATAAACCATCTCTCAAGTTGTTCTTTTGATTGCTTACAAAGATTTTTAATGATGAATAGTCCATGAGCTAGCACCACTACCTCATTTGAGGTTATATTCTGGTTTCTAGCACAGACTTCTCAAGCTAATTATTTATCTTCCTCTTGATGAAGTTGCAAATTATTTGAAAGAATTTTTCAAGCCTAAAAGGCTTTTAATGTGATGCTCATAAATCTTTTGAGATTGTGAGCTAAGATGGGCTAGCATGATAAACTCATGGCTAATAAGCTTATGATATGTTTATAGATCTTTTGAGATTATAAGCTAAGAATTGTGTAAATTGGGTTAGTATGATAAATTCATAACTAAAAAGCTTGTGATATTATACTCATAGATCTTTTGATATTGTGAGCTAAAAATTGTGTAAGTTGGCTAGCATAATAAATTCATGACTAAAAAGTTTGTGATGCAATGCTCATAAATCTTTTAAAATTATGAGTTGAGAATTGTGTAAGTTGGGCTAGTATAATAAAAATCATGGTTAAAGAACTTGTGATGTGGCACTCATAGATCTTTTAGGATTATAAATTTAGAATTGAGAGAGTTAGATTGGCATAACAAAATTATGGCTAGAAAACTTGATGTTCACAAATCTTTTAAGATTATGAGCTGAAAATTGAAAGTGTTGGGCTGGCATGACAAAGTCATGCCCAAAAAACTTGATGTTCACAAATTTTTGGAGATTATGAATTGTGATATGTGAGTTGATTTGTGTAAACAACCAAAGAGAATAATTTAAGATATGATCCATTGAAGTTGGATTTGAATATGGCTAAGTGACCTTTTAGAAAGTCTAAACTTCAGAAGTTTACATTTGGTATTAGAATGATTTCAAATTCATGGTTGGTTAAGGAAATCACACCAAATGATCTATCGGGGTTTAAATATAAAGGAACAATGCACCCTTTTTTTCTAATTAATTAAGGGTTTTGAGATATTTAGGGTTAAGTGTCATTGGTTTGAATAGTACTATACTACCTCTTGGGAAATCTAAAATTCAAGAGCTTACAATTTAGTCTTGAGTAGATAATTATGAATGTGGAAGGATTGTGATGCTATGATTAAACAAATTGCATATAGCTAACTATGATATTTAAGTGTACGCAACACTTCATATATGCATAGCTAACTATGAAGTTTAAGTATGCACAACACTCCATATGTGCATGTGTGATATTAGTGCTAAGAAGGATAATTTGTGCAGTTTTCACTGAAGTATACAAAGAAGAACAAATACCTTTTATTAAAGATTGAGAACCTATTAGATAGATTGGAAAAAACAAAATACTTCTTGAGTAAAGAATTGTGAATGTGGAAGGATTGTGATGCTATGATTAAACAAATTGCATATAATTAATTATGATGTTTAAGTGTGCACAATACTCTATATATGTATATGTGATACTTATGCTAAGAAGGATAATTTGTGTAATTTCTACTGAAGTATACAGAGAAGAACAAATACCTTTTATTAAGGATTGAGAATTTGTTTAAAATACTTTTCAAGGATTTACTTAAGGTCAAGATACTACTAGATTAAGGTAGCAAAGAAAGATATTAAAAAAATAACCTATTAGACAAAGTAACTATTTAGCCATGAATTTATCATGCTAGTGCACCTTACATAAGTTTCAGATCTATGAACATTAAATCACAAACTTTCTAGACTTAAAAAATTCTCCTCTCACTGCCTCAAACAATTTATAATTTCTTCAAGAGGAAAGCAAATGGTTAGGATGAAAAATAAGCCTCTAACCTCCACCAAAATATAGACTATGGTTATGGATTACATAATTGGATGCAGTTGCTACATTTTAGGGCTATCTGTTAAAACTGTACGGCAGACATAGTTAATCATCTGGAATGAATCATTGCCATTGTCACAGGGAGATCGAGATTGTCTCCCACAACAACAATCTCAAAAAGCTCACTGGAAGAGCAAGCTTAGTTTTTGCCTGTGCCGCATGAACTGGCTAACTTTGCTATCCAGTTCCTTGGTCACTGGAGCCGGACACATTCCAGCTGCGTAGCCATTGAATCGCGCCGCGGCGCTCGATCGCACGAAGTCCTCTTCCGCGAGCTCGCCAAAGAGCTGCAAGAGAAGTGGTCGTCTTCGCAGCTCAAACTTCTGCAAGAACAAATGGAGCAAAGATCGTCCCTAGAGATGATTCCAGCTTCAAGTACCTGGTGTTCTAGCTCCGCGGGATAGAACGTTTCGAGAGGCTCGATCTCTGTAGCAACCATCGTGTATGGTCGCTTTGCTTGCTCTCTTTCTTTGCTCACTGTTGCCAGAAAAGCCTCGTCCTCGTTCTGTGTAAAAATGATGGACCTGGCGAGTGAAAAAAGAATGAGATCGAAAGAATCACGAAGGAAAAGGGCAAACTTCACAGATAACACACCTGTATTGCTCGCCCACATCAGGTCCTTGTCCAAAAACTTGCGTCGGATCGTGAGCCGCCCAGAAGGCGTCTAGCAGCTGCTCGTAGCGCACGCGAGCCGGATCATACTCGATCTGGACAAAGATTTCGATCAGCAGCAGCCTACATTGCCCCTAGGTCAATCGATCCATCGGGAAGGAAAAAGCGCAAGGCATACCTCCACGGATTCCGCGTGATCGCCGATATTTCGATACTCGGGGCTCTGCTTGCTCCCGCCGCAATACCCTACTCTCGTCCTCACCACTCCGGGGATGCATCCAAACGCCGCCTCGCCACTCCAGAAGCTCCCCACCGCGAACACTGCGATCTTGGGATCCATCGCCGGAGGATCGTCCACACGGATCGAGCTGCCGGGGCGCAGGGCCAGCGCCAGCGCCGAGAGAGCGATCAGCAGCAGCCATTGAGACATCGCTGCGCTTTTAGAATTTGACCTTACAAGATCAAAGGTATGTCCACGTGGCGATAGAATATCCGACACGTCAGCTTCTCTCGAGTTTCAAGCTAAGCTTCCCGAAACACTCGCAAGCAGCAAGAAACACGGATCATCCACCTGAGAAACTATAGATTGCCGAGCTTAAAGACTATACGCGTGCCTGGTGGAATTCAATTGCTACAGCGGCGAGGAGCTCGTTAATGCCGCGATCCAGAGGCAACAGGTAGCTGGCCTTACCTTGATCGTGATGCTTTTCGTTCTCGGCAATGTACAAAATCTACTATGTCCACGAATCCAGCGCCGCGCTGCTCATAGGCGTGCATTCTCAAAAAGTGGACTACAAGCGAAACCACTGGTTTATCATAGATGATTTGCTTTATTATCGATTTGAAGCTCTTAATTCCAGAAATCAAATGGATATAGAGTATTTTGGCATGCATTTCGAGAGATCTTTCCATTCCTCTTTATAACTCTCCCATTCCTAATCTTCTAGGCAACACTTGGCTGATGGAGTCTCGTGACAACAAACACACAACTTATAGAGAATAGGCGGTGGTAGGCGGAAGAGAAGATGGTGGTGATGGTAATGGGTCCTGGAAGTAGACTCCAATGCCTCTCACACCTGTACTAGTGGAGGCGTAGCCAAAAGCTCACAATCTTGCCCTCTTTTGAGCACTGTTGCTGTATACCCAAACGGTCCACGTAAGTTGTGGTCTTGCGGTGGACACTATGCTTTGGGTAGATGTAGAATTGGCTGAGACCCCAAAGATTGGTCGCCGAGCTCCATCCAGCGGCATAGGCCACATTAGAGCACAGCCTGAAAGAGCTTCTTTGTCAGATGCGAATTACAGGACACCAGCAGCTCTTGCAGCGTCACCTTGATGTCGCATTGTGGGCATTGGCCAGATTCACATACATGTACAGGTTTTTGGCATCTTGGCATACAAATCATACTTCAGCTTACATTGTTCCGCAGAGGAACTATCTCGAACACCTAGTTAGCCTTCCGAAAACGTTACAAACGCAGAAAGATGATGATCAAGTTATAAGATGTACAGTCTCGAAACTGCATCTGGAAAAAGATTTGCTTGGACTGTCCAGGTACCCATTCTGGGCAGCCAGCCTCCTTGCAACACCTGGCTTCTCATGCACTCGGCCTTGAGGAATGGCTACGTCAAGAAAATGATGGAAAGAATTGCGAATCTGGAAGCGGATGTGGGACTTGAGCGGCGGACTGACTGTGTGCATCAGTTCAGAAATCTCAATGCGATTGTGGACGATGAAATGTAAGTTCTATGAAGACGTTGTTTGTCCTCGATAGGATACATGACTGAGAAGGAAATGGCGCTGAATGCTTCTAAAACAAAAGGTTCGTGCTGTGCGCTGGCTAAGTATTACTTTGATTCGGTTCTTCCTCTTTTTTTTCATTTTTTCATTTTTTTCTTTTTAATTGAAGAACAGGTGTTTGTTGATTTTAACGCATGTCAGAATTGACAACACATGATCTAGTGTGGAGCTTGAAATGGTTTTCGAGAGGATGCCATGGCACAGCGTCATCTCTTGGACAATGCTGATGCTCGGCTGTGTGGTGGAGAATGGGGAGGAAGAGCTGGCATTGGAACTCTTGGAGCTGGACAATCAAGTGTAATTCGTTGCTGCTATCAAGGCCTGTGCTGCTCAAGCCGAGAAAGAAGCTGGAGTTGACAGTTGCCAAGCTCTCTACCAGTATAAAGCTAAAAAGGTTTAAGGAGATAGGGCTGGAGCTCAAGGCCACTATGACACAGACATGTTTGTAGGAAAGGATCTTGTGGAACTATATGCGAAGTGTGGAAGCATGCTCTACTTAGCTCAAAATTAAAACGAATTAAAGAAAAGTTTAAGAAGAAACCTGGATATTTTAGGTATATCCTACCTTCTATAAGTTTTCTGCTTTGATGCAATCTTTATAAACAAATATTGCAAATGGCAGAAATCCCAGCATTTTTTAAAACAATAAAAACTAAGAAAAAATATAATTATTTTTAGATTAAAAGAGAAAAAAATAATAACAATCTTGAACATAAGTTGCACCTCACTCACTTCACCATGGAAATAGATATAATAATAAGCTTACAACAATTGAAACAGTTTCAAACAATCCAAACTATTTACCATAGTTTCACAAAACTAGGAATCGCGTTATTTCAATCAATAAGAAAAATTAAAACATTATTTTTCAATTTTAGACCATATTAAAATAATTTTAAGTTTTATTTATATAGATAGATAGAGGACATTTTTAAAATCACCACAGCACCCGTTAAGCATGGAAATATGCTAATGTTTCCTACTCAATCCTTCTCTCAAGAACATAAAGAATTGCTAGAGCATCCAGATTAATGTTATTTCAATGAATAAGCAAAATTTTTAGACCAAATAAAATAATTTCAAGTTTTATTTAAATAAAGGGGCGGGTTAATAATATGAATTAGTTCTAACAGTAAACTGGGCGTTTAGGGCACCATGCTATTCTGGGCATCTTAATTCTGCGTGGTTATTCTAATCCAAGGCGATAAACGCCGCCGTTTAGTCTTCCTTCCCAAGGGCAAGGGCACGACGAAGACGACGAACAAGAGCGCGAGGATTGCAGCAACAGGTTTAGCTTAAACACTCGCGCTTTCCTCTCTCACTCTAGATTCTAGATTCTAGACCTAGGAAGACGAGCTTTAAAGGACAAATCCTCAAATCCTCCCCGCTTTGCTTTGTTTACCTCCAGGTGATGGACTCGACGCTCAATCCTCCTCTCCACGACCACGGCGAAGACGAGAGCAAGCATCGCGGCGGATCACCGGTGCTCTACAAGGAGTGCGTTAGAAACATCAACGCCGAGAATGGAGGAGAGGAAGTTCACGATGGATGTCAGAAGTTCACGGCCGCCGGAAAGGACGGAAGCCCGGAGGCGCTCAAGTGCGCGGCTTGCGGATGCCACCGGAACTTTCACCAGCAGGAGAGTGAGACCCCGACAGCGATCAAAGGTTCCGACTTGACGCAATTCGCCGACGATATCCTGGGGGTTGTCAAGAAGACGAAGCGCAAGAACACTCACCGGGCCATCAATCTGGCCACGCAAGTCCTCGAACACGTCTCCAAGCTGCTCAACATTCTCGCCCAAGTGATCGACGATCCCGACGACACTGGCAAGGTAGCAGCTAGTGGTCAGAACAGCAAAGCAAAGGCGAAGGAAGAAAAACGAACCTCTTGCGAAGAGGCGCTGGCTGTTGTTGTGGCGTCGTCCAAGGACAAAGCTCAGAGTCCGGATGATAGCACTCCAAAGGAGAAGCGAAAGAGGACCATCTTCAGCGCCGAGCAGCTCACCAAGCTCGAAGCTCTGGCCGAGAGTGTGCACTGGTCTCTGGGAAACATACCCAAGGATCAACAGGCGAGTGCTGCCATGGAGATCGGGATAACGGTCGAATCGCTTAAGTACTGGTTCCACAACAGGAAACAGAAGAAGAAGCCAACCCGGAAGTCGTGAGCTTCTCTCTCTGTGTATGTATCCTAGATAGAATTCAAAGTCGCTCGAATCGAAATTTGTCTTTTGCTCTCTTTTACGTCAATACCGCTCCTCCAAAAACTCTGGTGTCAATCAAGCTGGCAGTGATTCGGAAGAAACAATTAATAGAAGCTTACCTTCAAAAAATTTCATCATCGGGAATTTGAGGCTTCAAAAACTTCATAGGATCCGCTTCCGCATCCTTGATGTCACGCCTTCTCTCGATCTTTTTCTCGGGCATAGCGGGCACAGGAATGATGTTCTCTTGGTCGATAACACCATCGATCAACCCGTATTCCATAGCTTCCACTGCCGACATGTAACGATCTCTGTCTATGTCCTTCTCGACTTGCTCAAATGGTTTCCCAGTTATCTCTGCGAGGATCCGGGTAAAGTTGTTCTTGTGGAACATGATCTCCTTGGCCTGGATCTCAACGTCAATAGCTTGTCCGCTAGCTCCACCCATAGGCTGATGCACCATGATGCGTGTGTTGGGCATTGCAAAGCGTTTCCCCTTTGTTCCCCCGGCGAGAATGACCGAAGCAGTGGAAGCCGCTAGACCAAAGGCGATCGTCGACACTTCTGCTCGGCAAAGCTGGATCGCGTCATAAATTCCCATCGCAGCACTGCAACACCGATCAGTCAGGAACCAAAAGCAGGAAATTTTGTTTTGAAGAAAACTAGAATTACCTCACAGATCCTCCAGGACAATTGATGAACATCCGGATCTCCTTCTTGGAATCCATCGCGTCCAGCAGGAGAAGCTGGCTGATGATCGCGTCCGCCACGAAATCATCCAGCTGATGCCCTAGAAAGACCGTTCGCTGCCTGAGCAACAATCCCATGACATCCGCCTCAGCAGATTTCTGCCCGGGCGGCGCCGCCGTGCTGGCCACAGCTCCCGATGTGTCGCCATGGACGAAATCCAGTGGAGCCATCGAAATTCCCAATGCACTAGCGCTCGATCTAGCAGCAGCACGTACCGTGAGCGGCAGCCGAGATCTCCTGCTGATGCTCGTCGCGCGCAATGGCTGATCAAAGCTGTGGATTGGCGAGGAAGCGCATGCCGCCGCCGAGAGCGCCATGGACGCGGCTCTTGCCGCCATAGCCTAAAACCCTAGGCCTGTATTCTCTTCTTCCCCCTACATTCCGAGCCAGAATGGCGAGCGGATATTCCCATTTTGTTTCCGCGATCCTTATTAGGGTTCCAACGGCCATGGAGGAGGAGGGCGCTCGAATGGAGGAGATGCTCCAAATGTTGCGCTACTACGAGAAGGCGCGATCGGAAGGAATAGCCGCCGAGAATCTGGAGTTAGAGGTGAGATTTCTTCCCGCGATCTGGTATAATCTTCGTTTCTTTCGTAGGCGCTGCTCTCCGCAATGCGCCAGCATGAATCCAGAGCTACTAGTGATGATATTTCCGGGACAAGGAAGCGAGAGGAGGATGTGGAGCGGCAAGAAATTCTTCCCAAGCCTTTCTTCGTTGTGAAGACGCTCAACGGGAAGAAACAGAAGGTTTTCATCAACATTTGTGGATCTGACAAAGTAAGTTTTTTCTATCTTCTCTTGTGTAGAGAAAACAAAACTTTCTAAGCTAAATCTTCTCGGGGTTTCCTTGTTATTTCTTCACGAATTGGCAGACCAATCGTGCAGATTCCTGGGCCGGAGGATTGGGAGGAAGGAATTCCTCCATCCGTGGAAGAGGCATTAGCTTCCAATGACGAATCAGTTCACAACATTCGTCTGCCGTTAAGCTGTTCCGACCCGCTCATATCTTCCGATCATTGTAAGTTCTCAGCTCTCGAGTTCTTGGCACTGAAGTCTTCTTTTTTTCTAGGTGGAAAACCGTGTCTTGTGCACGATGTTGTCTACAACATGTCCGTTGTGGAAGTAGCAATGCGTGACAAAAGGCTGAAGATTTTCATGATCGATACAGCAATGTCATGGATCGGACAGAAGTACAGCACTGAGCTGAGCTCTGGTTTGGCCTTTGAGTTTCCTGCCTATGCATAATTCCTAACGACTTTTACGAATTCTAGAGTTTAAGCTGCCAAACATGAAGTATAAAGGAGATTCAGTTCAAAAGCAGTACATTCGTGCCGGTCCCAAGGGTCCTTTGATCAGTGAAATACCAGGTAAAGTTTCTTCCGTGATTGAGCCTGTCTTTCGTATAACCTTTTCGCTCGCTACAGATGTTGAGGCCGAATTAGAACCGTCATTTCCTTTGCTGGCAAAAAAAGATCAGCTAAAAGCTGATACCTTGGGTTCCAAACAGCAAGGAAGCTTTCGACAAGATGATGCACCTTCCAGTAACGTGCAATCGGAGGTGAAAGCAGTGCATTTGGTGACACAGACGATTCAGAACGAGCGATCGACACTGCCTCGAGTTTTGGAGAACAACGGTGAAACAGATGATCCGGCTACTTTGGCAATGGTGAGCTTTGTCAGTGAAGAAGATATAGCAAGGACAGCCAGAAAAGTCGCGGAAGAAAACACTGGAGTTAACAGTAGCAGATTAATCACCTCGACGCCAAGTAAGCTGGACGAGCAGCAAACGAAGCCTGAAGTTTACGAAGAAAGGCCAGTTCCTTCAGCCGATTGTCTCGAAAAGCCTCAGGTTCCAGCCATACAGACCGAGTACCTTGGGCGTCCAGTGGAGTATATATTCCTTCACATCTCGTTTCCTCAAGAGGTAAATTTTGGTTTTTCCTTTGCTGCTAGAGTTTCTCATGAATTTTTGCGCAGGCAAACCTTGAGAACTTACAAGTTTGCTCGAGCAACACGGAAGTGTATGTCGAGATACCAAACTACGAAGCAATGCGGGTAAAAATTCGTGATTTATATCCATTGCCTGACCAAAAGCTCGAAGTTTTTCTCCAGGTCCCTCTCATGTTTCCAGTATCGCCAGAAAACGCTGAAGCAGAGCTATCTCCAGACAATGCCGTGGTAACGCTAAAGCTACCATATCTCGGCGTCAAGGGGCTATACTGTTGCGGTAATCGTTAGAGATGGACGGCTGAGATGTCTTCCACGGCTAAGGTACGGATGGCCACGATTTCTTCTCTTTCATGGTTCTGTTGCCGCCACTTTTTAGGGCTCTTCCATTCCGCTGGTAGCAGCGCTTGGACGCGACGGTAATTCGATGCTATGAGCACGGCAGACGCAAGATTCTTGCGGAATTTGCAAAGATGCCTGTCCAAGCGGCTCACGATTTGGAGATTTCCAAGGCAGCGGCTGGGCTCTTGACAATGCAGCACCAGGAGAAGCAGCACAAGGATCCAGGTTCTTCGTCCCAGATCTCTCCTTCCGTTTCTCTATTCTCGCCATCGCCATACATCATCAACTGCAAGAGGCGCGCTTGCGGTGGCTGGGACACGATCGCTGGAGCTGCTTGGGAAGGGAAATCCAGGGAGGAAGTCTTCGCTGACGCCGTCCAAGATCAAGAAAGATTCGTCGTCAATCCGGACCAGCCAGGTACTTGTAGGATCAGCTCTCTCAACGATCAGCTGGTAGAGCTCAAAGACGCGCTGGAAAAATTTATTTCGGAGTGCTCGTCGAGCAGGCCTCAGATTTCTCGGGAGGAAGAAAGGGGCAGTCTCGATGGTGGAGGTGCCACTGCTGGGGTGGATTTTCAAGCTTTGCGGCGGAGAAACGTCCGGGGAAAAATTCTGGCAGAGATTCTTTCGTCCAGGAAGCTAACCAGCATGAAGCCAGAGATCGATGAGCTTTCTACTACCACTCCCAAGGCCGAGGATGACTGCCGGAGCTCTTCCGGATCGCCGTGTGACGAATTTTTCGATGCTCGCGATGCTTCTTCTTCAGAAGGTACGCTGCTAGAATTCTCCATTTTTTTTAGAGATTCTAAGCGACTATTTTTTCTTGTTGGTGGCGCTAGGCTACTCTTCAAACGAGGACGGATCGACACGAAGACACAGGAAACAAATCTCCAGCTCGCCGATCGACCCTGAGCTCGTCCGCCAACTTCACATGGAAGTGAAACGGCGAATGCAAGCGGAAGAGGCATTGCATATCATGGAGCAGTGTCAGGAAAACATTGTCAGCATACTCTTGTCGCCGGTTTGTCCGACACCTCCGAGATCCAGCTCTCCCCAGCCAGTGTCATCGGCAGCGACAATCAACAACGGGCTTGCGAGCTTGATTGAAGAGGACTGGCAGGACGAGAACTCCTTTCGAACAGTCATTGCGACAGTGATCTCGTCGGCTCTCCTTAGAGGCGTGATCCGGCCGGACGAAGCCGAGGCGCTGGAGAAGCTCCTGGAAACTAAAGACCGTGAGAGTTTTCGACTGCGGAGGAAGCTAAAGTTTTTCGAGCACGTCAACAACGAGTTGTCTCGCAAGAACCAGGAAGCCACAGGTAAGTTTTCCGTTTAAGACTCTCTGAAGTGTTTTCAAAGGCCTACCTCAGAACGCGCGCGGAGAATCAGACGGAGCAGACAAAAGTGGCTAAGCGTCTCGGCGAAATGCCTTGCGGTTGGAGTTGCCATTGGAGTGTCCGGGACTTTGCTCTACTGGTACTTCCCTTGGGACAGGCTCAAGTCTGCAAAGAAAGAAGTCGAAGCTCCTCCGGCACAGACATGACTACTAGGTTTGGGTAAGTTACATAGAACGCCAATGGGTTGAGGCTGGCGGGCATGGGCTTCGTCACCCCGAGAAGACCGCGCTTGTTAAGTAAGATGGGAGCTCGAGGTGTTGCTACTGTACGCGAGGCAGTGGCTCAGGAAGAGGAGGTAGTGGCAGCAGGGGACGTCAGGATACCGTTTGGACAGCACCAGGGACAGCCTCTCAAGTCTCTTCCGGAAGGCTACTTGAAGGTCCTTGCGCGCATGGCGAGATCAAAGTGGGGGTTGCTAGCGGAGGAGGTGCTCAGCGAACGGGGAAGCGTGGATGGGTGCAGGCAGAAGGCGAACGCAATCTTAGAGCAGGAAGCCTTTGCTCGCCTTCTCAGAAATGCCAGCAGTTTAGAGGCGGTGGAGTTGGTCCGTGCCAGGATCGACGAAAGCGGCGTTCGTCACAACGCCGAGCTGCTCAACGTTTTGATTCGAGTCTACGGCAAGTATGGATGCCTGGTGGAGGCAAAGCAGGTTCTAGACGGCATGCGCTATCAGAATGGAGAGTCGTGGAACACCATGATCCTCATGTACGCTCAGAATGGACGACTGGAGGAGGCCAAGAGGACTTTCGATGCAATGCCAGTTCGAGACGCCGTCTGCTGGATCACGATGCTGAGGGCTTATGCCGCGTTCGAACTTCCAGGACTCGCCAGGGTAGTGTTTGAAGCCATGCCAATGCACGACTTAGAATCAGCGACAGAGATGATGGAGGTTCTTCTGTCGAAGGAGGAAAGACATCGAGTGAAGCTGGTCTTTGACGAGATGGTGGAAAAAGATGTCTGCGCTTACAACAGTATGCTTCGTGCATATACCCAGGAAGGGCATTCGAATCGGGTGAGAGCCACAGCGGAGAAGATGCCAGAGTGGGACGTGGTGACGGTGAACACCATGCTTCAAGCGTTTGCCAGTGAGGGGTCTCTGGAGAACGCCGAACGATTGTTTGACGAGTTTCCTGAGCGCAACGAAGAGACCATCAGTATTATGCTGAGAGCATACGCCGCGTCCGGATGCTCTGAAGCAGCCCAGGCAATGTTTGATCGGCTTGTACGTCGGAACGAGGAGCTCTGGACATTTCTAGTCATCGCGTACTCCAGAGCCGGGCAAGCAGCGGACGCAAAGTTGGTGTTTGACAAAGTTCCTGGCAAGAGCGACCTTTCGTGGGCAGTCCTAACTGAAGAGTACGCCCAGAACTTGCAGCTGGAAGATGCAGAGGCCGTGTTTGACAAGGTTCCGAAGTGGAGCGTCCGATCGTGGATTGCTATGATATGGGCCTACGCTCAGAGCGGTCACGAGCAAATGGCCCGGATCATTTTTAACAGGTGCTCGACTTATGACGCGGGGGTCTGGAACGCATTCATTGCAGGAATGACTGTGCTAGGCCGTGCCAGTGATGCGATTCAACTTCTCAGAGGTATGAATCTGGAAGGTTTCCCTCCGGATAAGTTTACGTTCCTCAACCTTCTCAATGCTTGCAGTGCTGAGTGCCTGGCCAGGCAAGGTGGTAGTCTTTTCAAGGAGATGGTTGCTGATCATGGCATGGCTCCGTGGAAAGATCACTACAGTGCAATGGTCGAGTTGCTGGGCCGGGCCAAGTATTTAAAAATAGGACAAGTTCTCGCCAACAGCATGCCATTCGAGCCGGATTATGCAACGTGGAAAGCTCTCTTTCATGCTTGTCGGCACCACCGAGACTTAAAGCTTGGACTGCGAGCTGCAAAGGAGCTTATTCTCTTGGATAGACACAACGCCCTGCCGTATACTCTGCTAGCAGAATCATATGCAGCAGCTGGCAAGCAGGATAAAGTGGCTGTCATCCAACGCGTGATGGAGAAAACTGGAATTAAGAGAAACTATGCTGCAAGCTGGATACTTGTCAAGGGCAGGTTCCAAAGCCTCATGATCGGAGATGCTGGACATCCGGAGAACAGCGAGATTCGTGCTCAGCTCAGGGAGCTGGTTGACAAGATTGAGAAGGAGGGATACAAGCCCGACACAACGCTGGTACTGGATAAGAACATGTCCGAAAAGGAGAGGGAGGACAGTTTACTTGATCACAGTGAGAAGCTTTCGCTTGCTTTCGGCATGGTCAGCACCAAGCCTCGGTGCCCGCTTCGAATCATCAACAGCTCGAGAGTATGCTCCGACTGCCACAATGCTCTCAGGTTGGCGTCGCTAGTAACTGGCCGGCTCATCGTTTTAAGGGACGACTCTCGGACTCATCACTTTGAGCGAGGCAAATGCTCATGCAGGGACATTTGGTAAGAGCCGATGTTTCTTTTCGTGGTATTAAAAGGGTTTCCTGCAGCACGATGCGGTGAGATGGAAAGTGACACGAATTTTACACCTGAAGGTGCCTTTCACCAGAGGAACAGATCGATATTTACATTTGCAACGTGAGAAAACTGTTCCTCGGGCACGGCGTGGCTGGAAAAGAAGGGAAAAGTCCTCGTTCTCATTGGAAAGGGATTGGGGTCAGAGGAAGCGGACGAGCTGCGAATCTTGCTAAAGTTTCACGGCATTGGGAGGCAAGATTTTTCTTCCATTTTGATGGAACCTTCTGCCAATACATGATTTGAGGAGGAAGGGAGGAAAAGGTCGGCATACGTTCGTACGTATGGTAGTGTAATCGAGCACTCAACTTGGTTTCGACGGTTACTTCTAGCTATACAATTTCGGCACTCCGTTCGTCGCTCGTGTAGTAAGAAACTTCTGATGGTGACAGAATGCGGATCCCTCGAACAGAGCTGACGAATTCTCTGCAAGCAAGTAAAGTAAGTATCCTTTTCGTTTCTGTTTTCTTGTCTAATGAATACTAAATGTGACTTACTCCCAGGGATCATCGCCAACGAGCAACAGATCGTTCTCCTTGTCCACGAAAACGAGCTGCCATCCGTTCCTCTGATCGAGTTGTCCATCCAATCCAAACATTCTCGACAATTCGGCCCGGAGTTCGACGTAGTTCTTGAAACGAGCCACGTCTACGGCCCTTCCGATCGAGCCAAGCTTGTACACCTGGAAGTCGATTATCACGAAACAACGATCAAACTCCGAAAGGATAAACTAAGAAGGCAGGAAACGACGGGCGGACCTTTGTGAAAGTTCTTTGACGCTGATGCTGAAGCTGCTGCTGCTGCTGCGGAGGCTGGTGGATCGGTTTGGGCTGTTTGGAAGAATTATCAGCGACAACACAACTATCTGGTGAAGATGACGAGACAATGTTCTTCAAGTCGGCAATCACCTGATCGACCACCGCAGGCGACGGGCTCAGAGGCATGTTGTTCTTCACGGCGATGGAACTCGATATGCCTCCCTGGCTCCTAAAATTCCCGGAGGGTGGCATCATCATATGAGAGCCGTTCGCAACACCGGGACCAATACTGAAACATCCCCCGCCGCTCGTTGTTGCAACTGGAGTCTGGGGATCCTGCTGCAAGATGACGCTGTTCTCTGAACTCATGAGCTCTTGGTGAAGATGGTGGTGGTGGTGATGAAGCTGCTGCTGCTGTTGGTGGTGGTGATCCAGCGCTGCGGTGACATTTACGGTGCTGTTGAAGTCACCACCCAGCCAGATTCCTGCTCCGGACCCAGCCAAATTCGCAGCGAGAGCTCCTGGAGGTGGCGGCGACGCAAACCACTTTGTGGTGGCGGTGGAAGGACTGGATTTGAGGGACTGCTGCTGCAAGTCCTTGAAATCCGGGACACTAGCAGTGCTCCTCATGGGGCTGGAGGACATGGTGGTCACAGGCTTGCTCACAGGCTTTGGAGGTGGAGTGGAGGGAAGAATCACAGCCGGAGGTGGTGTGGAGGAGGAGGATGGAGGATTGATGAGGGAAGAGGGGAAAATCACAGGAGGAATGCTCATCATCAGCTGTTGAGAAGGCATCATCATGATCTTGGAGGAAGAACAGGAAGCTAATGGATCCACCAGAGCTACATCACTGGTTGTGGAGATTGAGGAGGAGAGTGGATGCAAAGATGGGGGATACAAAGATCTGGTGTCAAGCATGGAGAGTGGGCTGTTGGTGGTGAAGCTGGGATTTTGGTGGGATTGGAAGGATTGTGGTGTGCTTGGAGGATTGTTGGTAGCACCACCACTGCCAGTGGTGATTGTGGTTGTGGTTGCCACTGGTGGATGATACTTGTGGTGCTGCTGGCCAAGTTTGGAGGTGTCAATACTGCTCCTGATTTCTTGAAGGGCGATTGCTGCCATGGCCCTTTGCTGCAAGCTGAGAGCAGCCCCTGCTTGAGCTGAAGTTGCTACCACTGGGATCTGATCACTTGAATCTCTTTGCTGCTGTTGTTTTTGGTGCTGCTGGTGTTGATGTTGTAGTTGTTGCTGCTGCTGCTGCTGCTGATGGTGATGTTGGTGTTGTTGTTGCTGATGTTGTTGTAATCTAAGAAGCATTTGGTGATCTAGAAGTTGCTGCTGCTGTTGCTGCTGCTGCTGCTGCTGCAAATTCATACCTTGGGGATCTTGAATCCACGAGACTCTCGACATTTTCCTCAGCTCCTCGTCGCTCGAGATACTGTTCTTCCGCTTCCGTGTGGGACAGTCCATGCTGCTGTCGCTGCGGTCTTTTCAGTGCTCATCACTAGGCACTAATGACGATGATAAGCCGTGCTCTCTTGTTGTGTGTGTGTGTGTTGGAGAGCAATGCGAGCACTTGCCGGATCAAGGCATTTGCTGCCGGATCGCCATTATGGGATGAGCAGTGCCTTGCCTACAAGCACGCACGGTTTGGGGATTCTAGACCTCCTCGCAAAGGCTAGAGTCGGGTACACACACACACAGAAGGAGACATACACGCACAAGACAAGCTTATATGATCTTTCTTTTCATCTATCTTATTTTCTCTCTCTTCAAATCTTGAAACTCCTTTTCTGAAGAATTGCTGAGCTTCTGCGCTGCTGCAGTCAATTCCAATCACAGCGCTTTACTACTACAAGATATGCCTTAGATGCAAACTCTCTTCGCAATTGGGGTTACATGGAATGCTCTCTTTCACGGGATGGATCACTGTGGATTGGATGGCTTCCAAAACAGACACGCAATTTCCAAGTTGAGTGTGTGTGCGGGCGTGAATGTGGGGACATTGACACCACATGAATCAAAAAATTGACACCTCCCAGGAGAGCAACGCTGGCTGCCTGCCAACTTTGAATCGTCCAAACAATGGGGCTTTGATATCATCCATCCGTACCGCGTCGGTGGATGGCCCTGGCATCTCTCTCTCTCTCTCTCTCTCTCTCTCTCTCGTGTGCGAATTTCCTGGAAGAATTGGGTGAATGTTTTTGCTCTCTCCATTTCATTGGTGAATGTTTTTACTACATTTTTATTCTTTGTTATTTGCTCCTTTATTTTGGCTGAAGGGATTGCTACTGGCTCTGATTGTGCCCTACAGCGACACGCACGTCTCTTGTTTCCCTTACAACGCAAAATCACCGACTTCTAATCTCTCTCCCGAAATCCTCCTCCACTTACTTGCAAGCACCGGTCCACACAACCTTAGCAAATATCAAAGCTCGTCTGCTGGCCGGGAAGGCCAACGGGCATTTTGTCTTTATGGTTGCATGTAGCGCACACCAGACTGCGCAGCTGTATGTTGGGACCCCACGAAGGAAAGAAAGTGAAGACTTTCATAAACATATAAGTTGCTGTATTACAAACTTAACCAATATTAGCCATCGTTGGAAAATGAAAGAAGTTGGGTTGGGAGACTTGTCCTTGTTTGCTGCTGTTTGTATGTATGTGATTTAATAAGGCTGTCCTGTTTCTTTTGATATACATATATCATTTCTTATTAGTTTTTATCTGGATCCGGCCTGGTCCTCTTGCTGCTCCTTCTGCTGCTGCTGCGGCTGCTGGAATGCCCTTTCAGGGCAACTTCTGTCCACTGGCTGGTTGATGATGGGTATATCACTGGTGGGTTTCCAAAAGAAATGCTACGATTGTCGGGCAGAAGTTGCTGCAGTTGCCGCCATTGAATTTTGCTGATTACAACTCAATTACAGAGGGAAAAAGCATGAGCCTGACAGCATCTTAATCGATTGGCCGTGCACAGTTGCACAGTTACTATTTTGGCACGGGTTCTTGACTTTTGCAGTGGGATTTGAACTGGATGACTAGCTGATCACGCATGGGTGAGAAAATTTGCAGCAATCCATCCGTTGACTCTTTCGCAACTTCTCTAGGCGTTGTTTAAGCTAGATTTCTGTGTCGTTTCTCAGGTGACAGGAAAACAAAGCACGCAAGCAAGAAAGCGAGAAGAACAAGCAAATGAGGGACAAAAGAACCACACACTGTGGCTTTTGTTTTTATCACACTATTACAATATTGGAGAAAGTGTTTTCAAATCGTTAATGATACTTAATTTCGCTTCTGCAAGCCTTCGTGGAAGCACAAAAGCCCCACTCCCTCCAACATGGTTTGGGATTAGAGGCCGGTTCTTGTCGGAACATCGTTGAACTTACAAGAGACAAAGCTGGAAGTTGGTTGTTTCGTGATCATGATCCCATAAGCATTGCTGCTATAAAATTTGTATCCTTTCTGGTTACACAGAAATATAAATTGTATAGGTTGATTCATCATCGCCAGACTTTTGACCAGTTCTCGTGAGACAAAATCAAGTTTCATAAAAAAAAAAATTCTTAATTTTCATCGTGTTCTTCTTGTTTTGTTGATATGCGTCGTCTTCCACGTACGTAGCGGGACATATCTCATCTAGCTGACGAAAGAGAGCGAGAGAGGAAGACAGCTTCAAATTTATTTTATATTTTTAATTCTTCGATGCACAACAAGAGCGTTGATGATCTCCCTATCAATTAGCTTGTCACAGTTTCAAAAGTTACTTACTTGGAGTCAAACTGATGCCAAGTTGGAAAGTCTCCAGAAGTCAACATCATGAAACCCGAGTGGATATGACTGTGCTAGCTATATAGAATGGCATTCATCTCTCAATCTTCTTGATCTTACATCTCTATCTGGGGGCCACTCTTTGAAATCCCTTGGCTACAAAACCTCCAGCAGTCCCATGGACAGCTCAAAGCTCTTGTGGGCTCCAGTGGCTTGTCTCCTTCTGGAATTTTCTGTCATTGTGGTAGGTTAATTTACATTGAGTTATTTTTATTTGAATTTTAGATAGAACTGAAGCTGAATTATCAAACTTGAAGAATATGTTTAATTGTAGTTGCCTGGATGGTTATATTCCATAATGTTTTTAAAAGTATCATTCTACAATCTTACTGTAAAATAGGGTCTCTTACAGTAGAGACATGTCAAAGGCAAAATCCAAGTCATATGCCAATCTTTAAAAGCCTAAGTGGAACTCAAAATATAATATAATAATAACAATAATTTATTTTAATAATAATTATTATTACTATTATTATTACTGGTTTTACAATTTCCATCATGTTTAGTAAAAATACACATTATTCCATGTTTATAGTAACTGAGGGGGGAGGCATACCTTGGGTAGGGGGCATGGTATTGCAATATATTTCAATTTAAAAAATATGTGTGTTTGAATTGTTTAAACACACATGTTTGACTCACAAAATAACCTTTTGGTTGCCACTTTTTTTTCAAGACATATATATATTACCATGCACCATATATAGATTCTTAATCCATGTAAGTTTATTGCCACATTAGCATCTTCTTTTTTAAATTTAGCAAGAATAGCAAGAATGTGTGGCAAAATGATTAATTTATCAGCCTGATAGGAAGTGCAACTAAACTATGCATCATAGACACTACCCACAATTGGCAATAAGTCTCCACATATTGGTTAATATCCACTACCATCTGTGCCAATTTAGTAACACCATTACCACACTAGAGTGTTCAATTAGGGCTCCTGATATTCTGGGGGCACTAGGCATGCACTCACAATCTTAACAACTACATGCACTTAGGCATCAATCTAAAGTCTAGCTGATCTCTACAAGAATCGTGAATGTAGCATGTATTGTGAAATGGTGCACAAGCTCTTCACTAAGAACAATTTTAGGAGAATGCTTTATTTCGTTAAAGTGGAACTTATTCAGTAAACTGGGACATTAATTAGCATGTGTCCACATGCCATTTCCTAGTACTTAATTAATATTTATTAATATTTCTATCAGTG
>NW_003314312.1:306958-435905 GCF_000143415.4 Selaginella moellendorffii
TGAAAATAGTACAAAGGAAGTACTTATAAACTATACTTGTAGTATTTAAATTATAAAAGAAAATATAAACTTTTCTCAAACGATATATTATATTAGACTACTTTACATTATTTTTTCCTAATATTTTATACATATATATAGCTACTATATGTATGTATCTATGTATGTATATATATATATATATATATATATATATATATATATATATATATATATATATATATATTTTCTCTCTCTCTCTCTCTCTCTCTCTCACACACACACACACACACACACACACTCTCTCTCTCTCTCTCTCTCTCTATATATATATATATATATATATATATATATATATATATATATATATATATATATATATATATATATATATATATATATATATATATATATATATATATATATATATTCTTCAATTACACACAAAATTATTATGTACACAATCATGTTTTGAATGCTATATAGCAATCAAAAGTGATTATGTGCATTATAATATTTGCATTAGGGCATGCCACATGTATAGGGGTATGCCATATGTACAAGCATTTTATGCCATATATAGCCATGTCATCTCTTTGTTGACAACAAAATTTAGTGTGCCATATCACACCAAAATCTCTATCAATCCATTGATAACTTATTTGCTGCTGCTATAGAATTTTACTCCCTTGGATCAAATGTTTGTTCTTGGTGAAGAGCTTGAGTGCCTTATCGCAATACATGTGACATTTGTGATTCTTGCATATTCTGAGGGAAATGTTGGCCAACTCTAGATTGATATAGTCATTAAAGACCACAAGTGCATGCTTAGTGCCCCCACAACATCAAGAGCCTTGATCAAGTGCTCCAATATGGCAATGGTGTTGCCAAATTGGTATAGCCAATATATGAAGGCTCATGGCTAACACTCTTTTAGCAAGTAAAGTTTACAATGCCTAGTTTAAATGTGCTTCTAATCAAGTTGATAGATCAATCATCTTGCTATGTATTCTTGCCATTCTTGCCAAGTTTAAAAACAAATAAGATGATGTTGATGTGGCAAATAAACTGACATGGATTAACAATTCATACATATGCCTAGAAATAAAAGTGGCAACCAAAAAATTATTTTATAAGCCATACATGTTTGTTTAAACAATTCAAATACACATGTGTTTTAAATTGATATATATTGCAGTATAATACAGTTTTTTGCCATGCCCCCACCTCCTATTAGAAGCTTATCATTAAGAGAAGTGGAGATAATAAATCTACTAAAGTACTAAACAATGAATATTTCTGAGTACAAAATCCTCAAAAGCCTTACTTACCTTTATAATGGCTTTAGAAACTAACCCTTAAAACCTATTTTAGGTATAAGTCTAGCATAACAAATCTTGAGTTCAAATCCCATGAGCAAAGGTTTAGGGTTTGATTCCTCTTATGGCCAATAATAGTGAATATACTCTTTAATAAATATAAAAAAATGGTAAATACATAATATACATGACATTATCCCCTCTAATGAGCATTGAGTGGCAATAAAAGTGGTTTATGACCAGACTTAAATAGATATTACTGATGGAAATTTATAACTAACTCAGAAGCATAATAAGCATGATTGCTAGGAGAATACTCAAGCTAATCTACCAAATAATAGATTTTTCTCATTAACCTCTAAAAATTGCTAGTGCTAAAACCATGCTTTTCCTTGTTATGTTAACTATTAGTGATGTCCATTTCCATTGTCTCATTAGTAGTCCAAAACCACTCATACTACTAACCCATTTTTCCAAAACTAGACATCTTAGCATCTTTAGGATGTCTAAAATATAGGGAATACTATCCTCCCATATCTCTTCTTTAAACACCTTTAATTATTAAGCAAGAGGACCATGCTTTTGCATTTCCACAATTAAAGACTTTTGGATGATATTTCAAAATAACACAGCCTAATATGAGCATTATAAGTATTCCTTACACCTTTAGCCACCAAAGTGCCCCAACCATATAGTTAAAGCAAGGTTCTGATAAAGTATATAAAGTATCCAAGTAAATAATGCCACCTATAATTGGATTGGGCTAAAGGAGCTAAAAATGGTTCTTGAACAATTCACCATATTTGTACCTTGGACTCCTTAGTATTTATATTATTATCAAATCCTGTACATGTATAACTCTAAATATAGTTGATATTTTGAACACTTTGGTTTCTTAGAAGGGTGAGATGGTTTCGTGGGTTCTAGAACTTTGGTTTTGACACTTACACTTGTTACAACATTTGCCACATATTAATCAATCTTTTATTCCTTTCTAAAAACTCACTTATTAATTGCTTTGTGCTTGTTCTTTGAGTGTGTTTTTGGAGTTTCACTCTTGCTCTCGATTTTTATGTTGGAGATTTTTATCTAAATGTATTACATTTATTGGACTTCTACTTGCCACATGATCTTGAACTCTATTTTAGTATTTAAGGAATTTTTTATAGACAAAGTTTGATGTCCTCATCAAATGATAACCTAACCCTATCATGAATTATCATTTATCTTCAACACATTAATGGTTTCACATATAAAACTCATCATGCCTTATACATCCTTATGCACCCTTTAACTTATAGGTTTAGCCTCTCACTCATGAGGATTCCCTCTCTCTATAAGTCTAGATCCATTGGAGATACTTTTATTATCTCCATTTCACTATCCATTCCAAAGTAGTTTTAAACTATACCACTGTAAGTATCAAGTATATGAGATATTAGCGTGTGATTGAGAAGCTTAATATATGACTCTTAGATTCAATTTTTTAAATGTCATTGACATTTTCCCATACACACTTTTGTTATATACACTTTATTTCTCCATTTTGGGAAATTTCTTACTTGAAGAACTTTATTGCCTTTTGATGCTTTGTATTTAGTCATTCGATCTTTCTACCTTAGGATCTTTAATCCTTTATTTCTTTTTAGGTTTATTAGGGTTACTTATAATCTTATCATTTAGTTACATTATTACTCTATTTTTTTGGTGGAGTGGGCTTTCCTTCCCTTAGAAATTTATGAATTTTCCCATATATTTGTTAACACCTATCCCTTAGAGGTTTCTCTCCTAGTTTATCATTTAAATTCACTCTAATATCATTCTTGGCTACTAGTATTTTACTCCTATTATGTAGTCATTGTAACTAGTAATATAAGATCACCACCTCCAACCTTAGGGACATTCTTTGTTTCATAACAAAGACTCTATTTTATAAAATTTCATGAAATATTCATTTTAAATTTTGCCATTATTCATAACCCAATTTCATAACCCTTTTATGAGTCCTTCCCTAGAAACTACTTTTTGGAATTCATAATATCAATAATCATTTGACTTTAAATGTCTTTGCCATTTAGTTAACTTAACCAATTTACACTATCATCAATTATTCAAATCACTAGTTTGAACTAAAAATCTTATTTTATAACTTTGTAAGGAGCTTGTAATTGATTAGCCATAAGATCATGTTATAATCCTATATAGCCACCTCAACATATTCATCTATTAATATTAGATCTTCTTGACCCTTTAGTTATTAACCATGACTTTAGAGGCATCCCTCACACTCCTTCTGGCCAAGGGTCCATGTCAATTGAGATTGGGTATCTTCACTATATTTTTTACATCACTGACACTAGAGTATTTTGTAAACTTTTGGATTTAGACTAGAGTTTACATTTGATATTAGAGTGGTTTTAAACCTGACTCTATTAGTTAGCTAGGGGAATCACATCACATATTAATTAACATTTGGTAGATTTAATTTATTTTGGCTAAGCTCGACCTAAGGGGTATGGTGTCAAGAAAGTGGGGTTCTTAGAAAAGCTACAACTCTTAGCTTTCGTTCACAGGGGTGTGAATTTTCAGAAAAGTGTGGTGGGAAACTAAAGGGAACGATTCAATCTATAAAGTTTAAATATAAAGGGAAAAAGCTCTTTTCCAATCAATTATGGATTTTGGGATATTTGGGGTTAAATGTCCTTAGGTTTAAATAGTATTAGGCTAGGTGACCTCTCAAGAAATCTAATCTAAGAGCTTACATAGATCTTCTTAGGAAATTTAAATCCAAGAGCTTATATATTCCAATTAGATATGTTGGATTTTCAAATCAAACACACTAATTGTGGATCACAATTTTGGGGCATCCTTCATTTGACAATATGCCTCCTTACTGAAAATCTATAACCACTGAAAACTAAGTACTTTTATATTCTAAACTATCACTATACAATAGTGCCTTCATAGTACTAGAGATTTTGGACTTTAACCCAACTTTTGCATCTATCACACATAATGTCTAATATGACTCCCCATACAAAATTTATACCTATACTAATTAGCTCATCTTTCATATGAGTGTTATGGGTCATAAATTAAGAATCTTGTTCATCCCAATTTCTAAGTTATCTCACTTGACAATCTAAGTGATCAAATTATAATCATGTATAGATTCCTTTATATTTGGCCTCATAGGCCTCTCTCATGAAGTAGTAATATGGTTTTATATATAAACATGTAAGTCCTCAAATTAGTTTATTTGAATGTTAATAACTTTCACTCAAAGCCATTCTTTTGAAAATGTGGGAATTATTTCCTCACCCTTGATATCCTTACCTTTGACAAGCTTGAAAACTATGCTTTTATTGCATTATTCTAATTTTGTGCATGCTTATGAACCATTTATACTCAACTTCTTAAGTATCAACTTACTTTAAAGCATCCTTGGAACATTAACCCTTTAATTTGTTAAATATTCTCCTCTCACAAACTTTCTAGCTACCAATTGGTTTAACATAGACACTTCTATGTTTTAAATTCTCTATGTTATCATGTTTGTAAGACCTTGAACTCCCATTTGATTTCCCACTCCTAATTTATATAACTTTTCTTATATATATCCTTTTATTCTTATGGTTTGATTCTATCACTTTACTATTTGCTCTTAGCTTTATACTATTAGGAAATATTCACTTACTACTCATGCCCTAACAAGTATTTTTATACTTAATGACTTAGGGAGGATTAACTTGTAATCCCATATACTAAAATTAATGTTACTATTTATGAAACCCTTGTATACCCATTGCTAATAGTGTTGAAATCTATTTGCTGAAAAAAACTTCCTCCAGCTTTAGCTTTCTTTAACCTTAACACCTCTTATCTATTATTCTCTAAGGATTTATTCTTTTTATTTGATACCCTTATAATACTAACTATGTTTTATGTGTATATTAAACTTATTTATCCTAATAAAAAGCCTAGGGAAGTTAACTTTCACCATTTTAATCAGTTTTAATAAACTTACCTTAAAGTTATTATGTTTTTCATTGCTATTTCTTTCACACCTTCATATTTGATCAAAATATTCTATTTTATGCCTTCTAGCTTAGGCTATGTCATGTGTTAAACACTTTAAATACAATCTTTTAAGCCCTACTTTCATAGGAGCTTTGAAAACTAATATAGTCAAACCTCAACTAATTCAGAAACTTAATTTGGGTTTTATGCTAATATAAAATGCCCATTCATATGCAATAAGTCTTGAGTTCAAATCTTATAAATAGAGGTTTGGTTTAATTTCTGTTTTGAGTGAATATAACCCCCCTTCCACCTCACCAACATCTGCATAGGTCACAATACATATCCTTGTTAATCCAAATGATATAAATTCCAACTTACGAGTTCAAGTTTAATAATTATTTGAAGGTGGTTTTTTTAATCAAAACTCAGGAAAGGCTATTTACTACCATTATAAAAACTCAATTTTAAATGAAATATATTTTAATTAAGGAGTGCCATAGAATCCTAGGCTTAACTAAATTAGGCTCAGTCCAATCTGAACCATTCAAGATTTTTACCAATCAATCTGAACCATTTAGTATTTGTACAAATAATGACCCTGCAGTGATCTTTATAAAGTTATTTTCACTATAACATATTTTTTAGGTCTTTGAACAGATAGTGTTTTATTTGAAACATTTCCACCCTTAGGGTCAACAGGTGAATGGTTTAGGAGTAACCCCAGTTTGTGTTGCAAAAGCCCAAAAACATGTATTATTATTATACTACTTTGAAATGGAAAAATTATGTATGATTATTATTCAAGAACTTTCAGATATAAGATAGAATACGCAAAATTTTTGTTTTTAAGAAAATGACCTAAAAGGAACAAAAGCTCCTATTTTAGCGCTTTAGGGCTTTGTTCCTTTCAGGTATGGCTCGTAAGAAGAAAACGGCGAAGAGGAACGTTCGAAGGGACAAGGACAAGGAGGGGGCGCGAGAGGTAAAACCAGAGGCGACGAAGAATCTAGTGGAGGAGGCGACGATCGATCCAGCCGATGCCCCTGGTCGCGAGGAAGAGGAAGAGGACGGGGATGCCGATGTGATCTGGGTTCCTCCCCCTCCCTCTCGATCCAGCAAGCGCAGGAAAAGCACCGGCGGCGATCCAGAGGTGGAGTGGGAGCTCGTTTCCTCGCGACCCATCAAGAGCTTGGAGGAGATCAAGGCCTCCAAGAGCTTGGAGGAAATCAAAGCCTCCACTCGATCAACGAGGAAACGAACAGTTACAGCGGTCAGTGTGATATGATGCTAAATGATGTATAGAACTTTTCAAGAAAGATTTCCCTTCCTCGTGCTTGATCCTTATTATTTAGAAAATAAACCCAAGCGTCTAGCAATGCCTGGGAACTCTCCATTCGATCTTATACTTGTCTCTTTGTTCTTGGGTCATGAACTTCCAGAGATTCCAATCCTCTGCTACGAGCTGGAGATCTTGGAGCTTGTTCTCCAGGCCTGCTCCACAGCAATTGGCGTGCATGGTGCACACGAGCCCCAGATCCTTTGGACGCTCGCAAAACCCTCCAAAAAACTCTGTGCTGAGGAATCGCAACCTCAGTCCCAGGGCCGAGAACTCCGGGCTGAATTTAATGTCGTTGAGCACGTCCTGGTCGTGGCGGCCAGGGAATCGCAGCCGCGCGTCGTACCACAGCGCGTAGAGCGCGATCGTTCTGTTGCCGGACACAGCGTGGACGAATCCCCCGTTTGGAGCGTTGTTCAAATCGTTGTCGATTCCAGTGAAGTGATCCGATGCGATCTCGAAGTCCGCCACGGGATGGAATTGAGGGAATGGATCGCGAAACCAGAGGATATCAGCATCCTGACAGAAAACCAAACGAAAAGTTAGTGACAAAATTTAGGGTTCTTCCGTGATCTTCGGGATAATCACTGTACGAAAGAGAGCTAGGTACGGTACCGTGAACACGAAGCTATAGCCGAGCTGGAGAACGACGCGGAGGAAGTAGATCCTCCTCCACATCATCTCGAGGTAGTCGGGTGTCATGAAGCGCTTCTGCTCGCCCGCAAAATTGATGCCATCGGTGCGCAGGAGGAAGCAATGCCGGTGGATTTGGGCGCAGCGCTGGAACGAGGGCGAGTCCAGGGCGATGATCACCAAATGGGGGAGGAACCGCTCGGTCTCGATTCCCTTGTGGAAGCCATCGAGGAAGAGATCGATCATGGTGTTGTTTTCCGCCCATGCCTGGTTGAGAGTGGTGAGGATCACGGTCTTGTTGTGGAATTGCGCTCTGTGGAGGATCTTGTTGAGGTTTTGGAGCTCTTTCACGCTCTATATGTACAAATTTGCCAATCAGCCTAGAAGCAAGTCGATCTAAATTGTCAACTCACAAAGTTGCTGGTGACCGAGAGGCTCTGGAAATCGAAGTTATCCTTGCTGGGATCATGCCCGCCATCGTCCATGGTGGTGCTCGAGTTTGATGCATGCGCTGCTAACCATGAATTTTCGGTGACACCAATCTTTTCTTCCAGAATGGCTTGATCGCGGGCTTGATCGCCACTAAATGATAGAACCAAGCATAAGAAAACGAGTGTGCAAAGGATCCCTGCTGCTGGAAGCATAGCTTGCTGCAATTTTTTGGTTCCCTCCATCTGGAAAAAGCACCAAACATTTGCTAGAAGAAGGAATTGGAAGCCGCCATGATGGGGAATCTCTTTGCCTTCGTTTGAAATCAATCGAATTTCGATTATGCGAGTCTTATCATTCTTATGATGGGATTGTTCTCTCTAAGTCTAAGATTCGCATGCAAACGCAATACAAGTTGACCACCGATTTTTAAGAAATGCATTAATGTTTGGTAACAAAAAGTCTTTGATTCTATGAATTTATTTAAATATAAAATATACAGAGATAAATAATTTACGTTTTACATATAAATCTGACCAATTCAGCTTCACATTAGCGAGTAGCTTAATTGGTTTGCTGTTTAATATGATTTTTCAAACTTCATAAGAAATCAAAGAGGTAATTTGGGGTTCAATTGATGAGGCTTTACCAGCAAATAATCTATTGTCTCGACAATGCAAGAGTATGTATTATTGGTTAAAAGGAGATTTACATAGATTGCACAAAGACTTTAACCCTTGGAAATTAAGATCCAACTAACATCATAGAGATCTAGGTGGGATGCCTGACGTTAACCCACACCAAATGAAGGCACATTGTGGTGTGATACCATGTAGTTGGCTCTATGAGTTTATAATTTATAAACTTTTTTAAACTGCCATAATCCACATTTCAATTTCAGGTTATAAGATTCAAGTGGAAAAACTTCTTTATCCTTGCAAAGGTATTGATTGTTGGGGATGTTCTAATTTGTGCAAAGTCCGATTGCTTTGGCCATTCATCTTTCTTAATCACCTCAATGGTTCAATTTGAGAGACAAGAGCACACGCCTCGAATCCAGGAGAGGAATTAAGCTTTACTAAGTGACAGACAGAAAGTAGAAGAAAGGAAAGCCTCCATTTTTATTTACAAACGGATTGTTTGAGATAATCTTTGGATATCTCAATTGCACAATTGGACGAAGTGAACCACATTCTAGGAGTGCTAAACAAGCTAAGTGAGGAGGGCAGCATCAAGAATGATTTGGTGGTATGGGACTGCCTTTGCACAAAACTCATAGTTTTGGGTTCGGGTTTATTTAAACCCTAAACCCTAAACTTAACCCTTGGGATTTTGAACAAAGTTACTTAGTAATTCCTGATAATAAGCACAGAATAACACTAAAATAATTCTAGAACATTTAAAATCCTAATGCTAAAAGTAATACACAAAATGTAACCAAATGAACATTGAAGAAAGAGAAAAAATGTTAGTTTTACTTACAATACAATATCAAACTCTCCAGCTTTGCGTAAGTTGAATCTCTTTCTATTCCCTGATACCATCATCATTGATAACAAGATACCTCGGTGTCACTGTAAATCCCAGCCACATTTCAAGCCTGGCAAAACAAATTCCCCCACTCTATGATCCATATACTTCATTGGATGTCCATCTGCAAATTACTGCTCCTAAGTCATATTTCCAGATGCTGACGTCTCTCTCACTTTAGAGCACACTCAGAAACTGGCAGAGATCTATAAATTGCCTAAGTTTTTTCTGCAAGCAGCTTCGTCGTTCCTTCACCCCGAGTCATCTGTTTGAGAATGGTTTAAGTAACAGAACTTTCAAAATAGATTACCTGTTGTGGCTAAGAAACTTTAAATGGATCAATGGCAGCCAAGAAAATGTAGCATCCTCCATCTTGTACTTCTTTTTTCTCTAGAGCCAACTTTGATGCTTGAGCTCCCTCTTTGAAATCGTTCCAGCTCTTGCAAGCTCCTAAGAAATTCTTCCAGTCGGAGCTATCTGGCACAAAAGGCATGCTTTCCATCAAATCCCGAGCTCCACACAAATTGTTGGAGCGAGCGAGGACATCTGCAAAGCTCCTGTGATGGTACTTGGATAGCTTGACACCAAAATCCAGGCTTATCGACTGGAAACGAAGCCTTGCATCCGAGATTTCTCCGCCATGGCTGCAAGCGTAGAGAACAGCGAGCAAAGTAACCTCGTCAAGATCATGAGCGTTCAAGTTCGCTTCTGCAAAAAATGAATTTGCTTCGACAAATTGCCCAGCTTGAGCAAGTGCAGTTAAAACAATGTTAACGGAAGTAGTGTTCTTTTCAGGCATTTGATTGAACAAATGTTTTAGAAAATCTACATGAGAATTCACGTTTGATCCCAGAAATAAGTTTGCAGACACTACGTTTTTCACAGGCAGAGAATAATAGAGCAGCTTTGCTTGTTTGAAATGCCCATTTGAAATATACGCTGTAAGCAAGCAATTCCAAGAGACAAGATTCCACTCAGGCATTTGTAAGAAAATTTTTACCGCAAAACTCATTTGGTTTTCCTTGGAAAACGCATGAAGAACTGTCGTGTACGAAACGATGCTCTTGTACCTCATAGAATCAAAAAAGTCTTTACAACGTAGCAAATACCCAGATCGGGCATATGCCAAAAGCATCACGTTTGTGGCGATTAGATCCACCTCGGGCATGCTATGGAACAGAGAAATCGCGCCTGGAAGATCGCGAAAGAGTGCGAATCCTGAAAGCGCAGTTGTGAGAGAGATTAGATTTCTCTCCGGCATTGAATCGAGCAAGCGCTTGAGCTGGATAGATTCCCCACAAGCGGCAACTGCAGATAGGATGTGACAAAAGGAAACGAGACTTCTCTCTGGCATCAAATCGAAGAATTGCTCCACCGTTTCCAGATCCTTGGAGCCGCGGGAGTACGCGAGCAACATCGAATTCCACGAGATGATGTTTCGCAGCGGCATGGAATCGAAGAGGCGCTTGGCGGTGTCCACGAATCTCTCTTCTTCGCTCCTGGCATACGCGGCGATGATCGTGTTCCAGGAGATGAGATTTGGAGCTAGGTGGCGATCGAAGACTTGCTTGGCACGACCAACATCGCCATTTCGCGCGTAGGCCGCTAGCAGTGCGTTCCAGGCCTGGGGATTCTTCTCCGGCATTCGATTGAATACTTGCTCTGCCGCGACAAGATCGTGGCTGCGAGACAATTGGGTGATCTTCATCACCGAAACGATCGCATCACTGGATGCCATCACTTTCTCAGGGAGGGGCTGCAGGAAGAACGAAAGCTACAAAAGCTCCAACTTTGGAGTCACTGGAAAGACAAGAACGACAGGGGAGACAAGAACGAACGCAGCGGTTCTCAGATAGATCACGTCCCTATAGAATGTTCTTTTAACTCTATGCTCTTTTAAGTATATCTTCTTGCAAGATAGCACAGAGAGAAATCTCCACACAAGCTCTACTAACAGATAGCAAAGATTTGTACAAGCTTCTCGCGCGCTGTGGAGAGGCCAAAGATCTTCTCCAGGGAAGATACCTCCACACTAGAATCCTTCCAAGCGAGATACAAAGCAACGCTCCCAGAACGTTCAAATGTATGGTCGGTGAGGAAGCACGTAAAGTTTTCGAGACCATCAAAGAGAGAACTTTGATCTCATGGACGATCATGTTTGGTACATATACCAAAAACGTGGAAGGGAAGTTTCTCTTCAAAAGAATGCCAAAGCGTGATATGGTATCGTGCAATTTTGTGTTAGCTTGGTATGCCCATGTAGTTATACTGCTGAAACAGGCACCAGCTTTGAGAAAATGCCTGGGCATGATTTAGTCTCATGGACTTCCATGCTTAAGTTATATGCCCAAAGTGGGCATCTGTTCAAAGCTAAGTATGTTTGATAGAATGCCATACAGGGATATAGTCTCTTGGAGCACTATGATCAATGCCTTCAGTGAAAACGAGAAATGGAGTAGAAAGTTGGTTGAGTTTTGAGAATTTATATTTTTAAATTGAGAGTTACTATTTCTCTAGGATAAAAAATTTCCATAAGTTTTCTTAAGCCTTTTTAATAATTGATATGTTAATCATTTTGCCCAAAAATCATTTTGTTTCGAAAGCTATTGTAAACTAGTGAGAAAAAGTTGGAGTTGACTTTGGTTAAATTAGACTTTTAAGTAGTTTATATAATATGACTTGAAAGGGATATTAACTTTTGGGGCTAAGGCAATTAAGTTAAATAAAATTTAAAGTTGGTGTAAAAAAGTGGTTGTTACATTTTTTTAGAAAGTGATCTTTATGCCTTTCTTTTGTAGCGTTATACTTCGTGGTAAGTTGCATATTGTATTTTGTTAAACTTTATGAGAGTAATGAGTTTTTGTTGATCTTGACTTGGTCTTAATAGCCTTGGCTAAAGATGATGATATCCAATTTAGTTGTTTGAGGTTGAAGTGTTAGTATCTATATTATAACTTTGTTTATTAAAAGGTTATATACCATATGAATCCATTTCATAGTATTTGTTTAGTTTTGACTAAGTGTTGATCATGCATAGTTAATCTCTTCAAGGCATATTCAAAGCTATTAGTTAAATGCATTAATGAATTTATTGCAATTGAGTTAGATTCAAATGGTCATTTAGTTTATGCTTGTTTATAAACCTTTATATTGTACATAAAGTGATAGCTTCTTCTTTGACAAGTACATGACTCAATAATGTGGGTTTAGTGTTTGGGTCTTCTGAAGGCAAGTTAACAAATAATTATTAGTTGCTTTGTGACTAATGGTTATTTGTAGATTTCATTAAGGACTATTGACACTTGTTTTTCTTAATGATGATTTAATAGTGATGGGCTTGCTTTACCAGATGATATTGTGGAGGATTGTGTCTTTATCCTTGCATGGTTTTTTTATGTTAGCATGTCGATTCTACCTTTGTCAATATAATTTAGTTGCATTTAGTTTATAGTGTTGGATTTTATTCAATCTTGGACGTGGTGAATCACTTTTAATGATGTATTATTTAAAGTTGAATATTATTGAAGGATTAGTTTCAGATACTAAGTATAGTATCTTCCACCTTAGTTAACTAGGTTTGAGTGGTGATTCACTTTTAGCTTTGTTTTAGTGTTGAAAGCATTAAAGTGATGCTCTATTGTTGATATTATTGATATTAAGATTTAAGTGAAATCAAATGTCTCTTTATAGGATTGCTATTGAGTTTCATTCGTCTCAATACAAATAGTGTTGATGATTTAATTGTAACTTTATGTCGTTAACATTTTTGCATTTGTTAATTAGCAACTATATTGGCATTCAAACAAATTGAGTAGTAGGTTGAATTAGTTTTATTCTACATAAGATTGCTTAATAGAGGTTGAGATTTAGCTTTTCCTTAAAAAATAGTTTAGTTGTGGACTATGCTGTAAGGAACTAAACTCCTTGAGATATCGTATGCTAAAGGATCCCAAAATCACAACTAAAACTATAAAGAATTTATTGAAAAGACCAAGTTTGAGATCGAGTCTAAAACTAACTTTGAGATTGAGTTCAAGGCCAAGTCTAAGATTTGAGATCAAGTTTGGGACTGAGTCTAAGATTAAGTTCAAGACTGAGTCTGAGATCAAGTTCAAAATCAATTTTGAGACCAAGTTGGAATACTAATATAGGTTATAGAGTGACAACTCAAAACAATCATCTCCTAAGACTCAATCTTAAAAGAATTCTCTAGTGGTGCTTCCAAACTGAGTTGAGGTGGGGATTGGGGGTTAGTGACCTTACATAGGAATGAGCATGAACTCAAGGGGTGCCAAAAAGGCTTCTCAAAGAAATGCTCAAGACCAACTTTCACTCTTGGAAGGGAAACTGATTGTGATGCTTTTAACTCATATGAAGTGGTGCCCCACTTAAGTATTATATAACTTATACCACTTGAGTCCTCACTCCTTCTTAGGGGCTTGTGTTTTCCCTTTGGGAGGAAGTGGGGGAGTAAAGGTACCCATACCAAATTATTAGACCATAGTGTTTTCCTCCCAAGGTTTTAAAGTAAAAGATGCACCTAAGGCTTGGGATTTAAGGGTCCCATGATTAAGTCTTATTGTATTAAGGGATGTTAGGAATCATGTTTAGTATACTTAGTTGCTAATGCCTGTGGGGAGTGTAGCCGAATTTTAAGTTTAGTATAACCCGAAAAAAAGAATTGGGAGAGAATTTAAAGATCCGTGGATAGATGAATAACACCCTATTATTTATGTAGTGAGTAATTGAATTCAAGTAGAACCAAGTAAGAGCTAGTGCAAGAACTTTGGTGAGGGAATTTAACTGAGACCAAAACAAATATGGTTAGATAGATGAAATAAATTGGTAAATTAGAAAATGAAAATTTATGCCTTACATCTATTAGCTTTATGAAAGGAAGAGTTAATGATCAATATTGAGCTCCTTATTGTATTTGAATTGAGGATATATTGACCATTGGTAAGTCTTATATGCTTCTTATAAAGTGAGTTACGTTGTACTATAAAAGATAAATTCATGGAGGATTTTTTTATCATTTATTGAACATACCTTTATTGTGCTTAACTTTTGGATTGATGCAAACATATTCCTCATTAGCATTTATATTATAAAATTTAGCTTATAAATGTTTTAAAAAGGATATTCTAGGTTGTATCATAATTTCTTCTTTGGCATTAAAGTTAGTTTATATAAGACTTATAATCATTGTTAAACAAAACTTGACTATAAGCTTCCTTGACCTTCTAATTCTTTGAGTTTTCATACTCATTTTTCTATTTGTTAAAAGTTGTCAAGGAAGGTATTTTGGGTCAATTAGTTTTGATATTTAAGTTGATATGGCAATTTGAATGATTTGCCATTATTCAGAAGGTGGATTACTTCTTTGATGATAATTATGCATCTCTTTATTGATGGAATGATTGATAATCTTTCACAATGGTTAATTGTTATCTTTGATATAAATTAACTTTTTGCATTACCATATGTTCTTTGTTGTTTGTTTTAGATTGGTATCTTGGGTTTGTTTGAGCAACTTAAATTTTTTTAGTATTGTTAAGGGGGATTTATTTAGATTGGTTAATGCAATGTTGTTGATTTTATTGCATTTATTTTGTTCTATTGATTGTTGCTATGGTTAATTTTGATAGATTGGATATAATTTCCTTTAAATGATACATTTGCAAGCATTTTACTTGCTAGTTAATAATACTTTATGTTATTTAAATTGTCTTTCATAAGTTATTTGGCATGTTATCTACAATCTTTGGTAGTTAAGTTTTATAATTGAATTTACTTGATAATATACTTGCTATTGAATTTTGTTAGATGGTTACTCTTGTGCTTTGTAAACTCTAATGATCTTGGTGGTTCCTATAATCCTAGTTTATCAAATGATAACTTTATTAGAATACTTTTTTGTTATAATATATGCATAATTCATTGATAATTTAATTTCTAAAATATCATTATCTATGGCTTTGTTATTGCCTATCTTTTACTCTTTGGGTTTGGACTAGTATAAGGAAATTGGCTTCAGCACTTCGTGTGTATAGTAAAATCTTTAATCATTGGATAGTTATTATCAACTAATCATATAATATACCTTTCTCTCAATGTTCTTTATTCCATTAAAAGGGCATGACTGTATAAACAATTCTCACTTCCTATTTATAGTAGTTTATCTAAACTTTACTGATAGGTTTGGTTTGTTTTTTTAGGAAGGTTAGGGCCTTTAGTTTCTCTATGTCATCTATGAGCAAAGATATATCATCTTTTGTAAGCTAAATGACACTCAAAGTAGCAAAGATGGCTGACTTCATTGGTCGTTTCTTTGTCAGTGACAACCAAAAGGTGTCTGAGTTGGAGCACATTTGCATTAGACAAAGAGGTTACCCTTAACTCATTTAAGTTAGTGCATTTCTCATATAAGTATGAACATTATGAAGTTTTTCTGGAATTGTTTCGTTGACAATGGTATAGACTAGAGTATGCATTGATGAGGATATGGATTTTTTCTATAAAGGGGGAGAGTGTTGTGAATGTGATTGCGGGTATAAAAAATTAGCAATTGGTGAGAGTTTTCAAATATTATTTCTTTACTGCTAGGATAGCAAAAGATTAATATTGTTGGGCCCTTTATCAAACCCTCTTATGTTAGTGGAGTTAGCTCGGCATTTTGAGTATACTTAGACCAGACGAGCATAAGTACAAAATTCCTATATATTATTAACTAAGCATACTTAGCCTGGTAAAGAGTTTCTGTCTCTTTGTGTCTTGCACTAGCTAGTGACAAAAACCCTTGCATATTAAAATTAATCCTTAATATTGCCAAATGATAGCTTACCATATCTATTAAACACCCTTACTATCATACCTTAAATGTTGGTTTCATTCAGTCTCATTAGCTATTTATGGAAAATGACAAATATTGTTTTAAACATGATAGTGTTATTTCTGTATCCAAATTCACAATTTAACACCATTTAATATTTAGTAAGTTTTCGTGATTGTCCTAGAAACAAACTTCTAGGATTGAGGTGAAAGCCCAAAGTGTGCATTCTTTTAGAGGGGGTGGTTGGAACAGGAATATCAAGATACCAAGTTGAAACAGAATCTTCAACATCACCAATGTTTTATGGTTTCATAAGTGATGAAGCACAAGTAAATTAGTGAGCTATTAAAATTGTCTACAATGATAGTCTAGGCAAGGTTTTAGTTAGCCGAGAGAGGAGTTGCCTTTCTCCATTGAGAGTAGAGTTTACATGAATATACGGAGAAATGCATATGAGTTAAATACCATGATGAACATAAATAGTTGTGCCAGAGTTTAAAAACTATAAACACTTTAGAAAATGTAAAAAAGCAGTATAAGTTCATATATTTATGATGGGCTAAAGGTAATGTTTATGAGAAAGCAATTCCAAGACTACATACTTAACTAACATGGTGGTTTATTTGTTTTCCACATTAAGGGACTTTAGTTATTTCTCAAGTGAATAAGTATTAGCATTGATTTTTTTTATTAATTTTCTTTCTATTGTAGATAAGTTCTGAAACAATTGCTACCCAAATTCCAACAACAAATCTTATTGAGAGTTACTATGCAATATAGCTAGCAAAAATAAGTAGCTTTAAACGTGTATCTCTATTTGAAGATTGCTAAAATGACTTAGTCATTTCTATTTTACAACAAACCTTTATGCATGCTTATATGAAAGGCTAGGTTATAAGAAATGGACCAAATCTTGAAGATTTAGTGGCATGCTTATTTATTACAACATTGATATGACCTTCTAGTCATAAGCTCACAGAGGTGATAGGATCAACTTTATATGATCTTAAAATTTGATTTGTTATAAAACTAATTAGGAGCCTTGAAACTATTAGAAGGAAGCAATAAACAAATAAGCTAATACAACTGATAGATTCACACTGTTCTAAGTACAAGTATGTTACTAAAGAACAAAGAGGACTAGTGCTTCTGAGCAACCAAGAACTTAAGTACTTCTAAGTCAAAGAATAAAATATTCATAAAATTGAGTGGGATATATGCTAATCTAGAGCAAGATTTGTAGTTAATTGTTTTGCTTGGATTGGAGGAAAATTATGTGTTAAGCAAATTATTATAAGAACCTTACACACTCCAACACCTTGTTTTTGGGGATGATAACAATATGGTGATCCTTCACAACATTGTAATCAGTTCATATGGTTCTATCCAATAGAATTTTTGCACACATTGTCTATTGCAACACAAATTATCCAAAAACTTGCACCATATATTTAGTCAATTGAAGAAAGGGTGAACTTGATGAATTTGGAGCTTCAAGCTTTGGTTGAAGCAAGCTTTAAATTTGAAAAAAATATTTTACAACCATAAACTTAACCTCAACACTATTCTCAAGAAGTTCTAAAAATAAAAAACAATAAACATGTGAAGATTACAAATATTTGGTCAAATAAAGTAAAAATAACATACTCAAAAGCATTACAATTGAAGGCAGAAGTTAAGAGTGTCAGCATACAGTTCTTAGTTATAAAACTAATACTGTAAACATGAAGGTTTACAATATCACAATCAATTAGTTTTCAAATTGCACTTGCACATACTTCTTTCAATGTTAGACTTTTAGTAAGTCCTCATCCCTTGTAAGTATGTATTTTGTATATTATATGCTTCTTGGGATGGATTCAAATATTAAACTTTGGATTTATCACTTTGCAATATCTTAATATGAGGTGTTCATGACATTGAAAAAAAAAAAAGATATTGGTATTGTATTTGAATTTAATATACTATAAATAATTTTTGTATTTATAAATTACATCTAAAATAACATATAGCATGGGATTTTATGTAATAATAATAAATTTAATATAAATATACATTATAAATTAGAGGATTCTTACCTAAATAATTAGTATAAATAACAATTATTAATTATTAAAATAATAATTTCTTCTGTAAACGAGTTGATAAGGTATTAAATAGCAACTATTGCTACTAAGATTAGATACTGGTAGTTTACACAAATCTAAATATGAATAAAATTATTAATTTGGTTTAAAATACCTATTTAATAAAAATATTGACACTAAAATCTTAACAGAATATTCTTTAGTGTACCAGAATATTCTTAAAATATTCTTGGCTCCTACTGGCAAATCCATAAGTCTTGTCATTTGAACACTCCCACTAGAGTTGAACAGGTGATGTTGCTTGCCTGGATTATGCATGGTTCAAAGCCATCAACCACATGGTCTCACTGTAACTGCTAGATCATTTTGTAATTCACATGGCCAATTGCACTTGAGGTTTGCATATATGCAGCTCCCCCTAAAGATGAACTTGTAGTAACTATCATCATAGCTAGTAGCTTCCTTGGGACACAAACTTTGCAATCCAAACAACTATTCTATCTAGCTTGCAGAAGCCATATATCCAACCTTTGAATGTATGATCACCACGAAACTCCAAGTCAAATCCTTGTTCCATCATTTGTCCAAGGGACACTAAGGAATGTTGAGCCTTAGAAATATACCACACATGCTTGACTGTGGAAACTGTGGAGCAATTCTTCAATTTGAAGCGAGAGAGAAGTCTCGTTTCTTGCCTATCTATGTTAGAGCCATGTGGTGTACAAAGTCTGAATTCAGTTTTTCTTTGCCATTTCTTGAGAGCCATTGGAAAGGTTTGTTCTGGGAGTGTCTTCAAGGCTGAGAGGTCTTCACATGGTATCAAAGGAATGGTCAGAATTTTTTGGCACGGTAATGCCTTAAATGCTAGGACAGGATGGCATCCTTTTCAGAGTAGTTCAATGGATTAATTTCCTTTCCTTGGATAGTTCTGGTTTATGAGGTGGGGATTTTGGCCCATGGTATCTGAAACGAGAAAATGCTCACTAAAGGATGACAACATTGATCAATACAATGAATGGCATGATCTAGATGCCAGGGCAAATGGAGCTTTAGGAGGAGGACTTGGCCCTCTTTAGAGTGTCCATGTGAATGTGGAAAAGACTTCTACTCACAATTGGGCTAGAATTTGTGAAATTATGGGAATGGATCTGCAAGAGGATGTAGACATGATTCTTCATCACAGTGAACTCTACAGCTTGGAGTAGCAACCCAATGGGCAAGTACAAAATTACATCACTCGACTCCAGTGTAAGGTGGTGGAGAGTCAGCTGTTCGATCTAGATGGCAGTGTCACAGATCAAGAGTTAAATGCAGTTCTTTTTAAAGGACTTGCAACTCGTGCTATGAAATCTCATCTTCTATATATCAAGAAAATTACAGACATCACCCACCGGGAGACTTTTGCTGAACTCATGCAACATGAGAAGACCCTTGTAGGTGAAGGCAGGAGCTCTATTTTCAATCAACTTGGAAATAAGCACTCCAATAGCATGAAGGAAAAACCAGGAATCAAGCAAAAATTCAACTTGAAGTGCGGGACAAGTTGAAAGTGTGGGCATGTCAAGAGGCAAAGTTGAAAGCTGAGCGTGGATCTTCCTCTTGCAGCACCACATTTAACAATTGACACTGAGATGATGGCGACAACAAAGACTTCCGCTGCAGCCAACGGCTTGTCATGGATGACTCAAGGAGCAGTGTTTGGCTGGATTCAGCAGCAATAACGGGCCAGATCCTTGGAGCTGCCGGAGTACGCGAGCAACATCGAATCCCACGAGATGATGTTTCGGCATGGAATCGAAGTGGCGCTTGGCGGTGTCCACGAGTCTCTCTTCTTCGCTCCTGGCATAAGTGGCGATGATCGTGCTCCAGGAGATGAGATTTGGAGCTGGGTGGCCATCGAAGACTTGCTTGGCGCGACCAACATCGCCATTTCGCGCGTAGGCCGCTAGCATTGCATTCCAGGCCTGGGGATTCTTCTCCGGCATTCGATTGAATGCTTGCTCTGCCGCGACAAGATCGTGGCTGCGAGACAATTGGGTGATCTTCATCACCGAAGCGATCGCATCACTGGACGCCAGCTCTTTCGAATCACTCCATATCTTTCTTTCTTCTTAGATAGTTTGAAAGAACAGTTCCCTATAGAATGTTCTTAGCTCTATGCACTTTAGTATACCTTCTTCCAAGATAGCACAGAGAGGAATCTCCACACAAGCTCTAGTCACAGATAGCAAAGATTTGTACAAGCTTCTCGCTCGCTGTGGAGAGGCCAAAGATCTTCTCCAGGGACGATACCTTCACGCGCGAATCCTTCCAAGCGAGATACAAAAAAACGCTCCTCTTGGCAACCAGATCGTTCAAATGTATGGTCGGTGTGGCTGTCCCGAGGAAGCACGAAAAGTTTTCGAGACCATCGAAGAGAGAACTTTGATCTCATGGAACATCATGCTTGGTGCATATACCCAAAACGGGTATATGGTGGAAGGGAAGTTTCTCTTCGAAAGAATACCAAAGCGGGATGTGGTTTCTTGGAATTCTCTATTATCTGGGTATGCCCGTGTCGGGTACACTTCTGAAACAGGCACCAGCTTTGAAAAAATGCCTGGGCATGATTTAGTCTCGTGGACTTCTATGCTTAAATTATATGCTCAAACGGGGCATCTGGGTCAAGGAAAAAGTATGTTTGATAGAATGCCAAACAGGGACATAGTCTCTTGGAACACTATGATCGCTGCCTTTGGCGAAAACGAGAAATGGAAAAGCGCTGCTGCGATGTTTGAAAGAATGCCCGAGTGGAGTCTCGTGTCTTGGAATTCCGCTTGCCAGGCATTTTCGCAAGGTGGGCTCCTGGAGGAGGCCAAACGGAGCTTCGATCAAATGCCAAAACGAGATCTAATCTCGTGGAATGCAATGCTAGCTGCGCTTGTTCAAAAGGGGAACGTTGACGAGGCCAGGAAGCTGTTCGATCGATTTCCACTCCGGAGTTTGATCTCGTGGAACACTCTTTGCGTGGGTTATGCCGAGAACTGGTCGATCTCGGAAGCCCGGAACACGTTTGAGCTCATGCCGGAGCGGGACGTTTTCGCGTGGACGATCATGCTGGGATCATACGGACAGGATGGTCAGCTGGAAGAAGCGAAAAACTTCTTCGATTTCATGCCAAGGAGGAGCCTAGTGACATTCACGGCGATGATCGCAACTTACGGACAGAATGGATTCGTGGAGGAATCCAAAAGGCTCTTTGCTGGCTTGCGAGAATCAAACAACGTAACTTGGAGTACGATGTTGCTGGTTCTCGCTCACGCTGGCTGTGTCGAAGAGACCGAAGAACTCTTTGCCAGGATGCCCGAAAAGAGTGTTGTCTCGTGGACGATCTTGATCACGGCGTATGCCCAAAACGGCCATATGCTGCAAGCCAAGAAAACTTTCGATCGCATCAAGAACAGGGACACGGTTGCATGGGCAGTGATGGTGGCGGCATTTGCTCAATACGGAAGTGGGCGAGACGCGATTGATCTGTGGAGAGAAATGGAGCTCGGGGGTTTCAAGGCGGAGGAGATAACTCTGCTAAACGTTCTTGCTGCTTGCAGCCATGAGGGATTGATCGACGAAGCTTGGAGGGTGTTCGTGTCGATACCACGGGACTATGATCTTGGATTGAACAGGGAGCATTACTGGTGCATGCTGGATGTTCTAAGTCGAGTTGGGATGATCGAAGACGCCGAGGAGCTCATCGAAACAATGCCGTTTTTGCCAGATGAAATTGCGTGGGGAACTTTGCTGGCTGGATGCAAGATCCACAACAATCCCAACTGTGGAGGTCGTGCCGCTGATATGATCCTCCGTAGCAAGCCCTGTGCATCCACCCCTTTGAAAGCATTGCTGGGCATTTGTGTATAGAGTCTTTCAAGTGAATGCTTGCTGACCAGCGTTGAATGATAGCTTGGAAACTTTTTGGAGTTCGAAGGAAACAGGGAACTAGGGAAGCTGTTACTGATCAAGACGACGCTTATCTGAACAACAATCCCCGTAATGTTTTGGTTTTCCATAATTTTTATTTCCCTCAATTTCTAAACTTTCAGGCGTTCGTGACAATCAAGTTACAGTGCTAACAATAGAATGACGGCAGCATACGGGACTCACTTCAAACTTTAGCTACCAAGTAGTGCAAATGAATAATGTAAGTAGTGCAAATCTAGGAGTGACTTCTTACTATCAACCATCTTTGCCAGTTTGCTGGTAGGCTTCTAACACCTTTTGTTATCACATTTGAGAATTTGATAATTGTGAACATCACCTAAACTTGTAAGTTTTTTGAGCTAATAAAATAAATCTATATGTAGAACTTACACGTTTAAAACATGGAAGTAGTTATTTATTTATCATTTTATTTAGTACTGTTTAAGAATTAAAGAATTTTATTTTAATAAAATATTGACAAAACAGGAGATCTGGTTTGGAAATATGTTTATAAATATTTAAAAAAATTTAATATAAAATACAATAAATATTTTATATTTTATGTCAAGGTTTTACAATAAAATTAAAATTGAAATATTATAATTCTTTTTAAAAAATTTATTTATTATTATATTTAGTACCTCTATATTTGTCATCTTATAAGTCACATCAAGATTTAAAAGAAAATTATCATATAGCTGAATTACTCTATAATTATCCCCAAATGTATTGTTTAAAATTTATAAAACTTTTTTGGTTAACAATTGAATGTAATAATATAAAAATAAAGTTCTACTGTAATATATTAAGCTAATTAATTTTTCTCTAATAATTAATTTTATGGTGTAAAAATATTTTGTTACAGCCATATTAATATATTTATTTTATCTAACTCCTATTAAGGATAAATTTAAAATCAATAAGTACTTAATAGTATTAAATTGTAAACTATCTAAAGATAAAGTTACTTATTTATTTTACATTATCTATTTAAAATTTTAAATAATTATAATATATATTTAAAATAAAATATTTATGGAAGACGTTGACCTCATTATATCGTAAAAGTTTTATTTACACTTTAAAATATATTTTTTTTATATAAATAATCTATAATAATAAGAATGAAGAACCCAGACCCCGCAGCCATCCAATCCCAGGCCCGGGGCAGCCTCGGAAGCCATGGTTCTCGGAAAGGGGAGGCCAGTCCAGGCTCGGGCTAGGGCCAATGGCCATGGTTAGTGGGAATATTAGCTCAATGTTGTGGCGGCCAATGGGCGGGATGCATGCATGGCTGGGAAGGGAAGAGGGTGTGGTGACAGGTGTTATGCCATGCACTCCTAGGGCTCCATGGCTTCTCTAGTTGGACACGGTTGTGTGGGCATTCCCGTGAGAGCCTGTGTGTGGTAAGTAATAGGGGCAAAGAGAATGGTAGTCGGGCACACAATCCAGGCTCCTCTCAGGATCAACTCAAGACTGTGAGAGGCAAATTGGCTCATCTCCAACTCAGCAAAGCTTTGATCCCTGTTCGCCACTGCCTCACGAGCTCTTTGGCTTGCAGGAAAGCAATTATCAAGGACACTCCCTCTTCATCCCCAGATTCTCTCGAGGAATCCCTTGCTGCTGGGCCTGGTGAGGGATTTTTGTTTCAGCACATGATCGGGATCAACTCCGTTTGTAGGAACCAGGTGTTTTGAGTTGACGTAGGGCTGTCGAGTGGCTGCGCCAGCCAACACTGCTCCTAAAGTTTTGGAAATCCGACACAGCACTGATGTCTGGGTTCTCTTGAAAGAGAAGGAGAAGCAGAAGGTGCCACCGCAAGCATCGCCTGGTTTAGGTTCGTTTTTAGATCGAGGTAAGTCGTAAGTTTGTATTCTATGATGAGATTTTTTTTTCTGTCTGATACTGATTCTATCGAATCTAAAATTTAGTTCCAGTTTCTGAGAGTTTGAGGGCTAGTTTCAACGATGCTGTGCTGGGATGCTGTGCCAGGTAACCTGATGCTGGCGTAGGAGCAGCACTTGGGGCTGCAGCTCAAAATTACAAAGCTGTGGATTATGAGGCAAAGATTGGTAAACACAACATTGGAGTTATTTCGTTGTTCTTGAGTGTGCTTTGCAAAAGTCTAATATTTTCCTTTCAGATCATTACATAGTTGTGAAATTTATATATATCCAACTGTACTTTGCATTTCTATTCTGCATAAACTTCTATACAAACTCAATTTTATATATATATATATATATATATATATATAAAATCAAACCTATAATCAAAGTGACTGAAAATGCCTCGCCTCTGCCATCTTTTGAGAACCATACGACATAATAAACAATCTAATGGAGATTTAGATGCCTCTGAAACTATGATTGACCATGATACACATACTATAGCTGTTCAAAATAATCATGATAATGATTCTATATGCCAAAATATTAATCATGATAATGATTATATACAGCAATCAGTTGGACAGTTAGAAGCATCTGAAACCTTACATGCATGTCATTATGATGATTACATATATCAAGCAATATTAAATCCACCACTCCCACCCATGAATACCACACTAGCAAGCCATAGCATTTATATTGACTTTAACATAATAAATTTTAATGTTGGTAGTTTATCATTTGTTTGTACTTTTTGTAATACATTACATTTTAAAGATGAAAACTCTTCAATGTGTTGCCAGGATAACCAAGTTATATTACCTCCAATTTCACCTTTACCATTTGATTTACTTTCACTTTACAAGCAAAACAAGAACTCTAATTTTAAAACAAATATTAGACACTACAATAGTGCTCTTGCTTTTGCATCTATGTCTTCTAATATTGATATTGTAAAAGGTCATGGTCCTTATTGCTTTAAAATCCATGGTCAAATATATCATAATATTATTTCAGCACATCCTTTTGAAGGTCAATATTGGACTTATGGACAACTTTATATGCTTGATACTCTAGAAGCTACAGATATAAGAAAGCAAAACCCTTTTAATTCAAGCTATGAGACAAACTTACTTAAACATCTTGATGCTCTCCTTAGTCATGTTAACCCATATGCTTAAGCTTTCAAAATGATGTATGAAATGGAACAAGAAGAAATTCGTTCTGCTACACTTTCAGGTTATCCTATACATGGTGTTTACATGTTATTAAAAACTGAAGGAACTAATCCACGACGCTATAATGCTCCACGGACAAATGATGTTGCTGTTGTATTTATTAGTGATGATGGAGAACTGCCACATAGTCGTGAAATTTGTATATATCCAACTATAAGCAATTCTAAATATATTTCAACACTTGATTATAATTGTGATCCAATGGTTTACCCATTAATATTTCCTTTTGGTGACAAAGGTTGGCACAACAATATTTTTAATTCTAGACGTCGAATTACATTACTCCAATATTATGCATACCGTTTATCTATAAGAGAATACACTTTGGTTTTGATCAAATTTTACATGCAGGAAAACTCACACAACAATATATAGTTGATGCCTATGTAAAAGTTGAAAGCAATAATTTAAATTACTATCGCACTCATTAAACGTCTATGTTATAGAAGGTTCTGAACAAATGGCACTTCAAAGAGCTACTCAAAATGGTATGATGTTGACAAAATGGTTTAAATTAAATATAAATGACCCAAATGCTAGACAATATACATATCTGGAAATCCCTTTATATTATACATTTAACGCTCATACTCATAACTAGCAAATTCGACATACAAGAAATGTCATTCCCCGAATGTATTCTGTGTCACCATCTAATGTTGAACTATATCATTTACATTTTATTTTACTCCATAAAAAAGGTGCTATGTCTTTCAAAGATCTCAAAACAGTTAACAATATTTATTATGACATGTTTCAACAAGTTGCAGATGCAATAGGGGTTATAGCTGAAGATACCAAATGGGAAAAATGTTTGAAAGATGCTTGCTTTTTTAGAATGCCATCACAATTAAAACAATTATTTGTATTACTTTGTATTTTTTGCATTCCAAAAGATCTTTACTTCTTATGGGATAAATTTAAAAACTTCCTTTCTAAGGATTTTGTAAGCAACCAAAGAGAACGACTTGAGAGACGGTCCATGGGGTTCAAATATAGAGGGAAAGGGCCCATGAATAAGAGTGCACCCCCTTTTCCAATCGGTTAAGGGTCTTGGGATAGTTGGAGTTAAGTGTCCTTGGGTTTGAATAGTACTGGGCTGGGTGACCTCCCGAGAAGTCCAAACTCAGGAGTTTACATTTGGTATCAGAGAGGTCTCAGGTCCGACTCTGTTGGTTGGCTAAGGGAATCACACCACATGTTGATTGACATCTGGCTGGTCCAGTTTGCTCCCACTGGGCTCGACCCGAGGGGTAGGGTGTCAAGAGAGTGGAGCTCTCGGGAGAGTTGCGGCTCTCAGTTTCCATAGGGTTCAAATATAGAGGGAAAGGGCCCATGAATAAGAGTGCACCCCCTTTTCCAATCGGTTAAAGGTCTTGGGATAGTTGGAGTTAAGCGTCCTTGGGTTTGAATAGTACTGGGCTGGGTGACCTCCCGGGAAGTCCAAACTCAGGAGTTTACAGATTTCATGTAAACAAATTCAATTTTTTATTATGAACATGCTTTATATAATATGGATATTAAAATAAAAATGCATGGCAAAACTAATCAAAACTACCAACTACCTTTGCCATTTGAAAATTTTGATGATGAAAATATTGTCAACTCAAGACAAATATGTCAAAATGTTGAATAAAATATTCCTCGATTTAATCAAGAACAGTTAAATATTTTTAATGACATTTCTAATGTTATTGATCAACCAACTGAGCATAATCGATACATTTTCATTGATGGCTCTAGTGGTACTAGTAAAACATTTTTGCTTAACACTCTTATAAATATTTTACAATTGAAAAAAATAAATTTTGTTAGTATGGGTTAGATAGGAATTGCAAGTACTTTACTTTATAATGGCCGAACTTCACAGATTACTTTTAAACTTCCTGTTCTAATAAATGAAACATCAATTGTTGGTATAATTGCTAATAGTGAAGTAAGTATAAGAATCAAAACTACTAATGTATTGTTATGAGATGAAATAAGTATGGTTCACATTCATGCATTCACTGCTGTTGATCAAGTGTTGCGAAATCTAAAAAATACATTATTACCTTTTAGTGGCATAATTGTTGTCACTAGCGGGGACTTTAGATAGACACTTTCAGTCATTCCACATGGATATAGGGCATAAATTGTTTCAAGTTTTGTAAGAATGAATAAATTATGGAGATTATTTAGAAATTTATCTTTGAAAAAAAATATGCAACTTGCTAAAAGTGATAAATCATGGTCTGAATGGCTTTTCAAAGTTGGAAATAGTGAAAATTTTGAAAATTAACCATCTTTACCTTCTAACTCCATTTTATTACCTCATACACAACTAATTTATTCATCTATTATTGATTTTGACTACCCTTTAGTATTTGATATTTCAAACCCTTATATTGCAGCCAATCGAGTCATACTTACCTGTAAGCCACAAATTTTTCCTTTCCAATTTGCCAGCTTACCTCGTTTATCCGACCAACTCTGCCTTGGCTTGTGCTAAGTTCCCTCGCCAAGGTTCTCGCCTATGGTACCAACTCCTACTTGGTCCTACTTGGTTTCAGCTACTCACTGCACGAGCAACGGAGTGTTAGCCATCCATCTACGGATTCCCAAATCTCTCCCAATCCCCCTCCCTAGGTTAGACTAGACTTAAGGTTCGGCTACCCTCCCCGCAGGCACAAGCAGCTAAGCACACCAAGCTTCCAGATTCCTAACCACCCTTGGTACCACAGGACTTGATCATGGGACCTTCTAAATCCCAAGCCTTGGGTGCAACACTTGCTTCAGGATGTCAGGGCAAAACACCGTGGCCTAACGGCCCGGTATAGGTACCTCTACCCCCCCCACTTCCATCCCGAAGGGAAGGCCCAAGCCCCTAGGAAGGGCGAGGACCAATGAGCCACAAGGTACTCAAGTGGGGCACCACTCCACATGAGCCAGGAGCACTGTAGTCGGTTTCCCTTTTGGGAGTGGGAGCTGCTCTTGAGCACTTCCCTGGGTGGCCCCTCCGGCACCACTCAAGCCCATGCTCACTCCCACCCAAGGCCCCTCAGCCCCAGTCTCAACCTCAAGTCGGTTTGGAAGCCCTACTAGAGAGTTCCTTCAAGACTGGTTCCTGGACCTCACTATCCCTACTATACTTTTGGAACCCCCTGCAACCCCCCCCCCCCCTTGCCCCCTGGGAGACACACGCTTTGGGCTTTCACCCCTTGAGCTGTAATAGTATGTGGACTTAGTCTCAGAATCGATCTCGGACTCGATCTCGGACCCGACTTCGGACTCGGTCTCGGACTCGATCTCGGACCCGATCTCGGACCCGATTTCGGACTCGACTTCGGACTCAACCTCGGACTCGGTCTCGGACCCGATTTGGATCTCAGACTCCGTCTTGAACTCGGTCTCGAACTCGGTCTCGATCTCGGTCTCCGATTCGGCCTCGGCTTGATCCCAGACTCTATCTCGAACTCGGTCTCAGAGTCGGTCTTGGACTCTATCTCGAACTCGGTCTCAGAGTCGGTCTTGGACTCGATCTTCGACTCGGTCCCATCCGATGAACTCATTGTCATTTCGGTCAAGCTTTCGAGGATCCTTTAGCCTACGACATCTCGGGGAGTCGGTTCTTTACATTACCCCACTTAATGATGATACATTTGCAATCAACAACACTATTGTCTCTAGATTACAAGGTGATACATACATTTATAAAAGCATTGATTTTGTTAACATTGAACATTCTGAAAATTTTCCAATAGAATTCTTAAATTCTATCACACCTTCTGATCTCCCACCAGATAAACTCTCTCTCAAACAAGGTGTTATTCTTATCCTTCTCATAAATATGTCTCCATCAACAGGACTATGCAATGGCACACATCTCATCTTGAAAAATGCATTACCAAATGTTTTAGATTGTGAAATTGTGATGGGGCAATTTAAAGGGACAAGTGTTTTTATCCCACATATCACACTAATACCATCAAATACAGAAATTCCATTCAAAATGTCCAGATGATAATTTCCAATTCGTTTAGGTTATTGCTTAACAATCTCCAAATGCTAAGGACAGACATTTTACCGAGTTCAAGTTTCCTTGCTCCACCCAATTTTCACTCATGGGCAACTTTATATGGCTTTATCAAGATGCATTGATCACCACATGGATTTGGAATTAAAGTTCAAAACACCACACACCAAGGCTACTTCTTTCCTCAAGATCTTTCTATTTTTACAATTAACACTGTCTATAAAAAAGTTTTATATTAAACCTCTTTGTAAACCATCCAACATTCTTGTTATTAATAAGGGGCAAACAATTATTTTAAAAAGGGGTGCATGATTTTTTTAAAAACATTAGTAAAGTTAACAATACAAAAAAAATGATTATTATTTTATGATTTTTAAAAATTTATCTCTAAAACTAGTGATTTGATTGCTAAGTTTGACCAACGTTATGCTAGCTTGGACAGTGATTTTTCTCAATGCTCTTCCTTGTTTTTGTTACGTTTATTTACTTGACCTTTGTTACACAATAAAATCGCGGGTGGATCACTGCTTAGAATGTGATCACTTGACAAGAGCAGTGTCCCAAGTCCCCCAGAAAGTCCACACCATTCGGCAACTTCATGGTATGCCAGCAAACATTCTGGTTCACCTTGCCGCCTCTAACCGGCGCGATCACCACGATCAAAGCCGGCCCCATCGTCCCAACCATGTAGAGCTTCCCGTTACTCCCAGCCATGGCGGACACCAGCCTGGGATCCCACTCGAGCAAAGAGTCCGCGTTCTTCCCTTTCACTGGCAGCCAGCTATCCTTCTCGGCAACGTACTGCTGGTAGCACCCAAAGTCGAGCGTGTAGAGCAAACCATCCATGACTGTGCTCGCTTTCCCCCAGCCCGATCTGAGCCCCGGCTTGATCTCCAGCCACGAGTCCGACTCGGGGTCATACATCCCTGCGTTGATTCTTCCGGTCACGCTTTGTGGTCCTATGACGCAAAGCTTGTCGTCCACTACGGCGATGTACTTGAGCGGGCTGCATGGATGAGCCGTGACGATTCCCCGAGCACTGGCTTTGTAGCTCCAACTATCCGTCTTTGGATTGTAGACCTCGAGGCACGGGAGGGAGTAGCCTGTGAGGTGACAGATTCCCGAGCCACCGATGACGTAGAGCTTGCCTTTGATTGTAGCTGCGAGGCAGGCGAAGCGGGGGGTGATCATCTGTGCCGCTCGCTTCCATCGGTTTCGTAGAGGGTTGTAAACCCAGACGTCCCTAAGAGGTAAAGGTGAGATTGTCAGTTTGGTGCTAGCTCTCAATTCCCACAGCACGAACATGAAGTGACAAACACGTAAAGTAAGCGGAGCAAAGATGCCAGGGACTAACGAAAGAGAAAGCCCGAGGGTCACAAGTGAGTGTAGTCCAAAAAAGAAGAGAAGAAAATAATGCATCAAAGAGAGGAAGATACCAACGATAGAACGCGCAATGACAAAGACTGAAACGCGTCATAGAGAAACAATGCTGGACGGGAAGAAAAGGACACCCTCCTGTAGCTTACGACGACCAAAGTGATAATTCGAGAAGCACAATGCCAGTGCAAGCAATCATCATCCAACCCAAACAAACATAGAACAAGGAAAACCACCAAGATCATTGTCTCTCAAACACAAACAATCATCAAGTCGACCACAAAGCACTGACAAGAGAACCACACCTCCAAGAGCATTGTTTCTCAAACACAAACACTCATCAAGTCGACCACAAAGCACTGACAAGAGAAGCACACCACCAAGAGCATTGTTTCTCAAACACAAACAATCGTCAAGTCGACCACAAAGCACTGACAAGAGAACCACCAAGAACATACGGAAAAACAAACCAATTCCCAAGAACACAACAAGGTAGAGTAGAGTACCTGATGGCAGCTTTTCCAAATGGAGCTCCTCCAATGACGAAGAGATTCCCGTTCATCACCACCGAGGTAGCGCCCAGCACGACCTGGCCCCCCGTCACCGATTCATCGTATGGAATTGGCGGAAGAGCGTGCCATTTGTACCTGTAAGGATCCAGCGCGTGCCACAAGCTAAATCCCCCGACTAGCTGCCACTTGCCACCGCTGCTACTCCCCCTCTTGGACGATCCATCGCGATCCCGGCGCTCGTCCAGATGCGGGGACGTCCCAACGTGGAGATAGAGCCAATCCTCGGCGCATCCCAGGAGCCGGCGCTGCTCCACGAAATCCGGCGTCTCCACGATCCATCGCCAGGACCGACACACCGCGCGGAGGAGGCAGTGCTCCACGCGAGGAACCCTAGCCAGGCATTGGAGCGCGACGTCGTGTGGGAGGCCGGGGATGAGAGACCACTCGCCGGCTGGAGCTTGGACCTCCTCGAAGAGAATGGAGGTGGATTTCTTGACGATCTTGATCTTGTTGCGCGGATTCTTGCGCGACGGCGTGCTGCATTCTCCTCCTCCCGGCGCTGGCGCTGGCGCCGGGGCTTGGTGCTGCTCGGATGCGACCACGCGATTCCTGCCGCTCCTGCCGCCTGCGATGGATGGATCAATCGACCCGAGAGGGTGAGACGAGAGATATTTCGATCGATCGAGAGTGACTGACCTAGGAACAATCTCACGCGGAGCTTCTTGACGAATCTCCACAGCTGCCCGGCGCGCTTCCGGATGTAGAGCTTTTGCCTGTGCAATCGCCTCTGGAATCTCATCCCCAGGCACGAGGAATGCGGTGCCTGGGACGAAGACATGGCCAAACCCATGGACAGATCGAAGATCTCCTGCTGGATCATTCGATTTCGATCGGCAGCAGCATCAAGAATGTAGCAAGGGCGCCCCAAAATCCGCGCCGCTACAAGAGATCGAGCAAGAACATCACACGAAAGCCAAGAGCGCCAAGCGAGGAAGAGAAGAGAGGATCCTCTGGAGAGGGATGGAGAGGAAGAACCCTAAAGAAACCATGGGAATTTTTCCATGGGCCTTGTCCTTTGCTGGTGGTGATGATAAATGGAATATATCCCTCTCTGACTATTCAAGAATCAAGGTGGTGATCAAGTCAGCAACCACATACCCCACTAAAATCTTTTGAAAAACATTTAATCTTATAAGAGTGTGTGTGTGTGTGTGTGAGAGAGAGAGAGAGAGAGAGAGGGGGGGAGAGGATAGCATAGCATTTGAGAAGTGGGAGAGAGAGAGGGGGGGGAGAGGATAGCATAGCATTTGAGAAGTGGGCACCTATTTTGTAATCTCAAGATTGCATGATAGTGACCACCAAATGGTGAACACTAAATCTTTGCACCACATTTGCCCCAAAAGTGAGAAACAAACAGCAAGATTCTGATGGTCCCAGCTCTACACATGTATATGTATTCATGCCATTAGCAAAGAAAAGAAAAGAACAACAGCAACTACTAGTCCTACAGATTGAAAGTTGCTGAAACAGAATAGGTTCAGAAGAAATTGACCATGCCGACTCCACCCACTCTGCAGTTTATTGCAACTTGCGGGAGATTTTATCAGACAGGAATCAAGGGTCTCCATCTCTGCTATAAATCCTGCTCGTCCAAATGCTGCTTGTTGTGTGACATCACAATCACAGTCTATAAAGTCTCTGCCTGGTACAAAACTCCCCTGCCTCGAGCCCTAGTGAGAAAAAACTGCAACTCACAAGACAAGATCTCCACATCATGAACCTGCAATTATTGCATTTGTTGACATTTAGCTTGATGGATCATCTCTGATCTCATTCATCAATCCCTGAACAAAAGAAAGAGTTAAACAAAGCCCACCCCCCTCTGGAGAAAACAAAGCAGAAAGAGACGCAAAGAGGTGACTGATTGATTGACCTGAGGATCCAAATGTCAAATTTGTCAATCCGGCAAAGACACAAATTTCTTCTTTCCTTCCTTACTTTATACTTAGAAAAACATATTATAATCCCAATGTGTGTGTCCTCACCTGCGTGTGCACGGCTTTAACAAAAGAAAATAGATAAAACTAAATAACTAAAAAAATATTCCAGCACTAGGAAACCGCCCTTGCATCATGCTTCCAACTCTTTAGGATTCTTTATCGCTATCCAGGTCCAAATACTAAATTATGTATTATATACTCCGTGTTGAAACTTCCACCAGCACCACCATGATCTGTGTATAAGAATCCAGAGAAAAGCATTAGAAAAATCACGGAAAGACGGCTTGAAACGATTACAAAATTGACTAATGGATGCTCTTGGACAAGCAAGTTGGCAAATGCGTATAGTTTTCTATGCTTTGTCAACTCTTATCAATGAGGAAGAAGAACCTTGGAGCTGTATCATGTTGCTTAGCAGTACGTACGACGATCCATGCTTGGAATTCAAGTTAACACCCAAAGATCGAGTCGCTCGAGCACCTCGCCTCGCATCTTTGTGATCACTGCAAGCCGCGAGGAGCGAATTCACGTCGAGAGAATCTGGAACAAAGGGCATGCTTGCGAGGAGCTCCTCGGCATCATCCAGTCGCCCCGCTCGTCCCAGCAGTCCCACCATGCAGCAGTAATGCTGCTTCTCGGGTTTCAATCCGCAGTCTGCCACCATTGTGTGGAAGCACCGGAATCCGGCGCGGAGCTGGCCGCGATGGCTGCAAGCCAGCAGCAAACACGTCAGAGAGATCCCGTCCGGAGCATCGGTCGTGAAGATGGTGTGGAACATCTCGAGCGCCAGGTGAAAGTGATCGCCATTCGCAGCGAGGGCGACGAGCATCGAGTTCCAGGTGAGGATGTTCTGCTGCTCGAGAGTGTCGAAGATCTCCCTGGCCTTGTGGAGGTTTCCCGAGTGAGAGTAAGCGGCGAGAAGATGGTTCCACGACGCAAGATCGCGGGGAGCTTCCATGGCGTAGAAGCACTCCTTGGCCTCGTGAAGATGCCCGTTTTGGGCGTAGCCAGCGAGCATCGCGTTCCAGGAGACGGTGTTCCTGTGCGCCATTCGATCGAAGAAAGCTTTCGCGTGATCCACATACCCGTGCTGGGCATACGCGGATAGCATCGCGTTTAGAGAGACTTGATCCCACTCTTTCATCCGATCGAACACTCGCTTGGCCTCCTCAAACTCGCCATTCTGTGCGAAGGATGACAGGAGCGAGTTCCACGAAACGAGATTTCTCTCCGGCATTGTATCGAAGATCTCCGCCACCTTTCGCAAATGCCCGTGTTGGGCATATGCAGAGACCATACAAGTCCACGAAACAAGATCTAGCTCCTTCATCCTGCGAAACATCCCCTCGGCCTCGCGGAGAAACCCTCCCGCGGCATACCCCGAGAGCATCGCATTCCAGCACGCGAGGCTTCGCTCGGGCATGAGATCGAAGAACTCCCTGGCGCCCTCCAAATCCCCGAGCTCCGAGTAGCCGCTCACCATGACGCACCACGAGACGAGGTTCCACTCGGGCATCCTGGCGAAGAAGACATGGCGCGCGTCTTGGACGAGGCCATTGAGCGCCAGCGCGGTGAGGAGCGCGTTCCAGGAGACGATGTTGCGCTGCCGCATTCGATCGAATTCCTCCCTGGCCTGTGCCGGGCAGCCGCTCTGGCCGTAGGCCGCCACCATCGCCGTCCTGGAAATGAGATCTGGCTGGGCGATGCTGTCGAAAACCTCGCGCGCGGCGTCGATCTGGCCGGCTTGCGCGAGCATCGAGACGAGGAGCGTGGCGGAGGATTGATTCCTCTCCGGCATGCGATCGAACAGCGCCCTGGCATCGTCGACCAAGCCCTGGTGGGAGTATGCGGAGATTAGGGTATTCCACGCCACGAGGTCGTGAAGGGGCATGGAATCGAACACGCGCTTAGCGTCTTGCAAATGCCCGTTATGGGCAAATGCCGAAAGAAGCGCATTCCAAGAGACATGGTTCCATTCGCCCATGGATTTAAAGATTTGAAGCGCTGAGTTCGGATAACCAGATAGGGCATATCCGGTGAGCATAGCAGTAAATGAAATAGTATCTCTCTCCGGCATTCTCTTAAAGAGGTCTTTAGCTTGCTCTAGATGCCGTGAAAGGGCATATGCTGAGAGCATCGCGTTCCAGGCTACGAGATTCCTTTCTCGCATTGAATCGAAAGTTTCTCGTGCCTCTTTGATCTGGGATTTTTTTGTATGCGCACAGAGCATTGCAGTCCAGGAATGCACGTCCCAGGTCGGCATCCTGGCGAAGATTCGCTTAGATTCCCGGAGATTCCCAACGCGGGCATATGCAGAGAGCATGGCAGTGGCGGAGATTTGATCCTTGGTCGGCATTTCATCGAAAACGGACCGGGCATTTGTGGTGTCGCCGAGTTGTGCGTAGGCGGAGATCATCACCACCCATGCAAAGGAATCTCTCCTCGAAGGAACGATGTTGTCAAAAACGCGCCTGGCATCTTCGACGCTTCCCAATCTGGCGTAGCCCTGGATCAAAAAGCTCGCCACCTTGGGATCGATCTCCCGTTCCATGAGATTCTCGTGGACGCGTTTCAGCTCATGCAAGGATTTGCAAGACTGGATCAAAGCAATGCTCATTTTAGGTCATTTAAAGAAAGATAGATTCCATTACTTTAAAGAAAAAGTACCAGATGTTTTCCAGAACTCCCTTTACCCAAGGAACCCTAGCCCTAGAACAGGGCGAACCCTAACCCAGATATTTAATTTTCTTAATTTCTTAGTGCACACGCAAAGAAGAACAGAAGAGCGAATCTCACTTTTCTGCTTTATTCCTGTTAATGGGTTGTCAAAATCAGCCAAGTACTTGATCTGGCTTTCAAAACTCGAGACTTTGTGTGTACAAAAGAAAGAATGTGGGCTCTTTTTCTCTCTGTCTCTGTCTCTCTCTCTCTCTCGACGTAAAAACTTTAGAAAAGTCGTAGACCAGGGACCGCAAACACATTTGACAATCGCCCGTCTACATAGACTACGCTTTCTCCCAGAAACAAATCCTTATTTTTAAAGGAGTACTGTAAAAAGCAAACAGCAGTAGCACGAAATAGGCCTCCTCTCCTGGGAGAAAGAGAGCGAGAGAGAAAGAGGGAGCGGGCGGCTTTGGCGAGAAAAGGGGGCCATGCCTTCCTCGGCGGAGATGGATTTGATCACTGCCAAGCCACCCACGAAGGTATCTCGGCGATTTTGGATCTAGAGTTTAGACAATGCCGTGATGTTCTTGGACTGGAATTGTTCGATTCAATCGATGTTGCTCGCAGGGAAGGAGTGCTGCGTATCTTATGTGCTGGCTTTTGGGACTTGGATCTTTGTTTACTTGGAACAGTATGCTCACAGTCATGGATTACTACTCCCACGTCTTCCCGGTTTGTGGGAGCTCTCCTTTTGGAGCTTGGACTCTCTAAGTTTAGTTTTTCTCTCTTTTGTTTTATAGGACTATCATCCTTCGCGTGTTCTTACGCTCGTCTATCAGCCTTTTGCTTTCATCACAGTGGGAATTCTCACATACTACGAGGCTAAAGTCGATACGCGATTCAGGATCTTGTTTGGTTTTTCGGTGTTCTTCGTATCGTCGACGCTCGTCCCTATTGTAAGTGACCGACCATTGTGATTTGTCTTCTCTGGTTTGCGTTTTTTCTACTCTCAAGTTTCGTTGAAAATGTATGGACTTTCAATGATTCAGTGCTGAGATATTTTGTGGGTGTGTCGGTGGTGAAGCTGGACTTGGCAACCTCCGGCCATGGAGGCATCGGACCTTACATTGGAGTGTGCGTCTTGAGCGCTTGCTTCGGCCTTGCCGATGCATTCGTTCAAGGTGGCATTGTTGGAGACTTATCTTACATGCATCCAAACTTCCTCCAGGTAAAATCATATCTCTTTGAATTTTTAGCCATCCTTCCGATGTTTTCTTGGTGATTATCTTGCAGTCATTCTCAGCAGGACTCGCTGCTTCTGGTGCTGCTACCTCAAGCCTACGATTGATCACCAAAGCTTCGTTTCCAGACACGAAAGTTGGACTTCGCAAAGGAGCTCGTAAGTTCATATAAAGTTTGTGTCCATCAGATGGTGCATCTCTTTTCTTTTTCCAGTGACTTTCTTTTTCATCTCGGCTTTCTTCGAGCTCCTGTGCTTGATCCTCTACGCCGTGGTTTTCCCAAAGCTTGAGATGGTCAAACACTACCGGAAAACTGCGGCTTTGGAAGGTGCCACCACAGTAAACGCTGATCTTGCTGCAGCCGGAGTCGTCGTCACTGATCTCGAAAAGGTTCGTTGCGTTTGAATCGCAAAGCTAGACACTGATAAGATCTCTCTGAATCATCAGGACTCTGAAAAAGGAAACACCAGGCTTTCTAGCCTCGCTCTTCTCTCACAAAATGTCGACTACGCATTTGATGTGTTCGCCATTTACGTTTTAACTCTATCGATCTTCCCGGGATTTCTAGCCGAGGATACGGGATCACACAGCCTGGGATCATGGTAAGCTGGTTGCTTGATTTTACAATCTCTCCTGGAACTTCACGACAAAACATCTATAGGTACGTTGTTGTTCTAATTACGATGTATAACTTGGGAGACTTGGTTGGAAGATATCTTCCTTTGATCAAAGCCATCAAGATCAAGTCGAGAGTGGGAATTTTGGCGGCCGTGGTGGCGAGGTTTGCTTTTATACCTGCCTTTTATCTCACGGCCAAGTATGGTGACCAAGGATGGATGCTCATGCTGTGCATTCTCCTCGGAATCACCAATGGACACCTGACTGTTTGTGTTCTTGTTGAGGCCCCCAGAGGCTACAAGGTATGTAGCGATTCCTTCTCTTAAGTTTGCTCCTTTTAAATTTTCTCTCTGTGTTTTCTTTTTCAGGGACCGGAGCAAAATGCTATTGGAAACATTCTTGTGTTTTTTCTACTTGGAGGAATTTTTGCGGGTGTAACCCTTGACTGGCTGTGGCTAATTGGGAAGGGCTGGTGACACTAATTCAATTATATATGTACATACTGTATACATTAAAATCAGTCCCAAATGAGTCCATATAGCCAAGGTAATATATGTATATACATATACAAACTTTACAATTGATCGTTTCCAATTTATTTTAAATTCTTTACTGAAGCTGTGGCCAGCATTAAAAATTACAACTAACACCAAGAAGAGTGCTGAAGCTGTGGCCAGCATTTAAATTACAACTACACCAGGAAGAAAAGATCATACTGCCTCTTCTTTTTAGAGGCCCATATCTAATCTTCTCACTCAATCCTCCGAGTTGGTGCTCGAGCTATCGAGCAAAAAGAGGTGCTCCTCGTCCTCCTTCCTGTGATGTCGCTCGTCCTTAAAATCCCTCACCATAATCCACAGCAGTGGAAAGCTGAGTGACATGAGAATCCAGTTGAGGCACAGCTGAGGCATCAAAGCCATCTCGCTCGCATCAAGCTGCCAAGCCACCGCCGCTCCAGCGCTCTGGAGACCCTTGTAAAATCCTCCATAGCGGCTCAAAGTCTGGACCTCCCCACTCATCTCCCCCATGACCCAGTAGCACAGCGTCTGGAACATCGCGTCGAGCAGGCCAAAGCACGAGTAGAGCACGAACGGGCCCAGGAACTGGAAGCCATCGGTGAAATCCAGCGGGACTCCATGCGGAAGACGATGGCGAGAGTAATTCGTCTGGTTGACGAACGCGGCAGCCCAGATGAGCGTCGAGGCGGCCGCCACGAGGAGAATTCCCAGGTGAGCGCGCGATCGAGAGCTGGGGCTGGATTTGTCGAGCAGTCTTCCTGCTAGAACCGAGCCAAGCATCTGTGCCGACCAGTAGACAACGTTGTTGAGGCCGCGAGTTCTCACGTCGAAGAGCAAGCCATTCACGTTGTTGAACTGGTACGTGTAGAAGAAGTTGCTGGCGATGCATGCCGGGACGAACGCTAGCATCCTCGGATCACGAAAGAGCTTGAGGATCTCCCAGCACTCCGTCGCAACATCGGTGTGGAGCGCGGAGATCACCTGGGTTCCATCCTCGCGCGCCACTTGATCCGGCTGGACGAGCTTGAGCGAGAGAATGCTCCCACACAGCATCACCACGATGAATGCGATGTAAGTGGTGTCGTTGACGGAGTGAGAGGAGCTTCGATCGCGGCTAAAGTTGAGGAAGAATGGGATCAATCCGCCCACCACGCCACCCATGTTGAAAACGCTCCAAAAAATGGAGATGTAGAGGCCCTTGTCTCGCTCCGGAGGATAGGACATGAGGATGGATCCCTGCCCTGCCCAGAGAAGCCCGGCCCCAAACCCTAGCAATCCCCCGGCGAGGACGACGAGCCTCTCGTCGTGGCTGTGGTTGTAGCGCAGGAAGGAGGCGACGTAGAGCGCGTAGAAGACGCTGCCGACCAGGACAGTGATCCTCGGGCCCAAAATATTGTTGAATCCGCCGCCGAGGAGGCCGAAGATCGCGAATGCCGCGTAGAGCGCCGTGAGGGCTCGATTGGCGGCGTGGGGATCGACCTGGCCGCCGCCGCCCATCCCTGTGAGCGCCGAGAACATCCCCGGGCAGCAGAAGCACACGGCGCCGACGAGAATCACCTGTCCCATGGGCGTTCGTAGGCGAGGAAGCAGCGCCATTGCTCCTCCCCCGGTGCGCCATAGCGCCATCGAGCGAAGCTCCCCCCTTTCTGCCCTAATGCGCCAAGTTTAAAATTCCCGAAAAGAAACTCATGAGGGGTATATTCTTTGAAGCATAACGGCGGGAAAACACAAAAGTAAGGGCAAAGTTTAGGGTTCTTGGCGGAGGGAGAAATATTTCGCAGTGATCGATCGATTGATCGATCTAGAGCGCAGCACGGCCGGCGCCATGACGGATGCGACCGACGACATTGCGGAGGAGATCTCTTTCCAGGCGTTTGATGACGATTGTCATCTGCTGGGGAATCTGCTCAACGATTGCCTCCAGCGCGAGGTCGGGCCGCGGCTTATGGAGAAGGTCGAGCGCGTGCGGCTTCTAGCGCAGGTATCTGGATGGATTTTCGTGGATTTTGCCGAAATTTTTCTGTGTAGAGCGTGTGCAACATGCGGACTGTTGGGGTCGAGGAGGCCGCGCTGTGGCTCTCGAAGCAAATCGAGAAGGAGCTCTTGAATATGTCTGTGGATGAAACAGTGCCGCTGGCAAGAGCCTTTAGTCATCACTTGAGTCTCATGGGAATCGCTGAGACGCATCACCGGTAGAAAATGCTTCTTTTTCTCTTGTGTTGCTATGCCATGACATGTTTTTATTTGTTGTTTGGGATCCTTGTTCTTTGCAGCGTCCGGAGGAATAGGATGGCATCCCATCCATCAAAGTCGTGTGACGATGTTTTTAAAAGGCTCATCCAATCGGGAGTTTCTCAAGATGATATATACAATGCGGTGTCTAATCAGGTGACTATATCCTGTTTTTCCTTTTATTCTAGTCTTATTTCTCGGACAATGAGTTCTTTAGGAAGTCGAAATAGTACTGACTGCTCATCCAACACAAATCAACAGGCGGACGCTCCAATACAAACACGTTCGCATCGGGGTAAGCTTGAACGATTTCTTTGTTCTAATTCTCGTTTGTCTATTTTTTACAGCATCTTTTGGAAAGAAACGATCGGCAGGATTTAACTCATGAAGAGAAGGAGCTGCTTATTGAAGATTTGGTATGATGATCTATTAGCGTTGTCAGACAGCTGAAGTGCTTGCTTTGTCAAATTCGCTAGGTGAGAGAGATCACTTCTTTGTGGCAAACGGACGAGTTAAGGCGACGAAGGCCTACACCTCTGGACGAAGCTCGCGGAGGTGCTCAACAAAATCTTGTATTCTTCACGCTTTTTGAGTTGACTCGTTATAGAACTACAGGGTTGCACATTGTTGAGCAGACTTTGTGGCGGGCGGTTCCTCAATATTTACGAAGAATCAGCACGGCCTTGAAGAAAGTGCGGGACTAAAATTTTGTTGCAGCGAGTGTGTGGTCGTGGCCTGGCAAAGACAACCGGTCTAACGCAGCCGTGGTGTGCGATGTTTTGCAGCATACAGGAAGACCGCTGCCTCTATCGTCGACGCCAATCAAGTTTGGCTCGTGGATGGGCGGAGACCGAGATGGAAATCCACATGTGACTGCAAAAGTAAGTAAAAGAAAATAATGTTGCAGGTGAGTGTTACAAGTTTTTGTTTTCCCAGGTGACCCGAGATGTTTGCTACTTGGCGCGATGGATAGCTGCAGACCTTTACCTGAGGGAAGTGGATAGCCTGAGGTTCGAATTGTCCGTGAGTAATTGTGACGAGAAGCTAGCTCAATTTGCATATGACATAGTTGCAGAAGGTAATTCAATTGTTTTTTAATTGTTTTTCCTGCTTGACTTCTATTAACTCAGATCGAGAACATGAGCACGACCATGATGAACATCATGAAAGATGTTACCACAGAGCGTATGGAAGGCACGGAGAGTTTTTTGCATCCAGCGTCCACTCCAATCTCCCAGCTGGTGCAGATATACCCGCATGCTCTGGTAAGCCTAGTTTTTTTTTTTTGTTTTTGTTAATTTTTTAAATTGTAATTTCTATTTCTCTATTTTGCTCATTATCAAGTTATTACAGATCCAGACGGTGTTGCTGAACTGCCTGTTCTAGAACTTCCAATCAAGGACGACATAGACATGCAAACAACTTACCAGGTCAATAAATTATTGCTTTTGAAACAAAACAAAAGTTCATAAGGTTGGTGCAGGCTTCCTCCAACACCACAACAGCGCTACAGTCGAATGAGTCGTCTCCAAGTGCTGTGAAAGCGGAGATAATGAGGGATAGTATTCAACACGATCAAGAATCACCGGCATCGCCAACTAGAGCAGCCACCATTCTCGCAGCGGCCATCTCGGCTGGCATTCGGAAAAGGACAGGCACAGATTCAATCAGTAAATCTAGTGTTGATAAACTACTGAATCCTAGTGCGACGGGTCGGCCTGATATTGCGCCATATAGAGTGGTGCTTGGTCACATCAGAGAGAAGGTATATACATTTTTTTAATTGAGCCTGTACATCCTATGCTAAACCTTTGACGTTATCAAGCTCGTGAACACTCGCCGTCGCATGGAGGAGCTCTTGGACGACTTACCTTGCGATTATGATCCTAGCGAATTCTACGAAACTCCAGAACAGCTCTTGGAGCCATTAATGCTTTGCCACCGATCAATGGTACTAGTTGGTGTGTTGTGTTGTTTTGTACTGAAAATGCGTGTCGTGTAGGAGTCTTGTGAAGCCGAAGTGCTAGCGGACGGGCGCCTTACAGATCTTATTCGGCGTGTGTCAATATTTGGAATGACACTGATGAAACTCGATTTACGTCAGGTTAGAGGGAGCGTTCTTGTTTCAGCTGTACTTACGTAAAGGTTCTTTTAGGAAGCTGAGAAACACTCCGAGGCTTTGGACGCAATAACAAAGTTTCTCGACATGGGAACGTATAGCGCGTGGGATGAAGATAAAAAGCTAGATTTCCTAACGAAGGAGCTCAAAGGGAAAAGGCCTCTTGTCCCGCCAACGATTGCAGTAAGTGATTCAACAGATCTGAGGCGTTTCCCACGCGTGTTTTGATCAGGTTTCTTCGGAGGTTCAAGAAGTTCTCAACACCTTTCGGGTTGCAGCAGAATTAGGAAGTAACTCCCTTGGAGCATACATTGTCTCAATGACATCTGAGGTCTTTTTTTTATGACCGTGTTGAACAATAAATTGGCTGTTGATGGTTTTTCAGGCTAGTGACGTTCTTGCTGTTGAGCTGCTCCAGAAGGAAGCTCGTCTTGTAGTGAGCGGCGAGCTTGGCAAGCCCTGTCCTGGAACATCGTAAGCGTTGCTTCTATGTGGTTGTATCTTCCAACCGATCCGGACTGCATTTACAGGCTTCGGGTAGTTCCATTGTTTGAAACTGTAAAAGACTTGAGAGACGCAGGCACGATAATTAGGAGGCTTCTGTCTATTCCGTGGTACCGTGATCATTTGGTTACAAATCACCAGGGACACCAAGAGGTTGGCACCAACTTTCACTTGTTGTTTGTATCGCTGAGACACTATGCACAGGTGATGCTGGGTTATTCTGACTCTGGCAAAGATGCTGGCCGTTTCACGGCGGCTTGGGAACTGTACAAAGCTCAGGAAGATGTTGTCGCTGCATGCAAGGACTACGGGATAAAATTGACTCTGTTCCATGGCCGAGGAGGAAGCGTTGGACGGGGTGGCGGGCCTATGTATCTCGCTATTCAATCACAGCCTCCTGGCTCCGTAATTGTAAGTTAATCCTCGGCTTTGCTAAAAGGTTCTCATTTCTCTCTTGTGATCCATATCAGGGAACTCTGCGTATAACCGAGCAAGGAGAGATGGTGCAGGCGAAGTTTGGCCTTCCACAGACTGCTTTACGTGAATTGGAAATCTACACGACGGCTGTTCTTTTGGCAACGTTAAACCCTCCAGACTCGCCCCGGGTTAGTTGCTGGAGAACGGTCATGGAACAGATCTCCGACGTCAGTCGCCAACATTATCGCAATGTCGTCTACGAGAATAAGGAGTTTCTGCATTACTTCCAGGAGGCAACCCCAGAATCCGAGCTGGGAAACTTGAACATTGGCAGCAGGCCGACGAGGCGAAAAAAGTCTGGCGGCATTGGACAGCTGAGGGCCATACCTTGGATATTTGCATGGACGCAAAGCAGGTTCGTTCTTCCGGCATGGCTGGGGGTGGGGAAGGGACTGGAGGCAGTCATATCGCAGGGATATATACAGGAACTTCAGGCCATGTATCGCGAGTGGCCGTTTTTCCAGTCTACGATAGATCTTATTGAGATGGGGTTGGCAAAAGCAGACACAGCCATTGCGAAGCATTATGACGACTGGTTAGTGAATCCAGCGAGGCAGACACTCGGACAAGAGCTGCGGGACGAGTTCCACAAGACAGAGAGGTGTGTTTTGGAAGTGAGTGGGCATCACAGGCTAGCGGAGAACAATAAAACGCTGAGACGTTTGATCGAAAGTAGGCTGCCGTACTTGACGCCTCTCAACATGCTACAAGTGGAGGTGTTGAGGCGTCTGAGACAGGATCAGGGCAACCAGAGGCTTCGTGATGCTCTTCTCATTTCGATAAATGGCATAGCTGCTGGTATGCGGAACACTGGCTGACGATAGTTTGGAAGGTACGCTGCTTCTTTACGAGCTTATACTTTGATCGCTTGCAGTGCTTTTGTGTTATAGCGACAGAAGAACGGTTAGATAGGATTTTCCAGTAGTGTCACTATACGCAGGATTTGTTACAATTTAGAGTATAGTGGAAGGAAAGATGGATGGGCCACTGATTGTTAGTATGTCCCAATGCTCATCAGCGACCAGGTACGTAGCTTTTCTCTCGTTGTCATTGGAGATGTACCCTTCTAACCTTTGCCTTTATATTGCTTTTAGATAGAACTGTAGTACCAAGGGGTGGGATTAAGAACTTCCCGAGTGCCATCAATGCTTGTGTGTTGCAGTCGGGATCCTTGCAGATCATTTCAAAACCGATCAGTTGTCAATGTGAGTGTCGACAGTTGCCTACTTAACGTCAGGTAATGCGAAGCGAGTCCAACTAGCAACTAACTTGCACGTTTTTCGGAAAACATTCCAGGGGTGCTTTTATAAATGCCTTTGGCGTAGCAGTGGAAGAGACGATCGAAAGGATTTCTACCCGACCGGTCGTCTTGGAACACAGGTAAGCTTGACTTGTTTCCTTATCGTTGTTTAATTCTGCGAGTACCAGGTTGGCACGGAGCTTTACGTATCCCTGAGAGACACACAGCCAGCGAAGTTCATGCTCTCTTTAGCGTCTTTAAACTCGAGCCAGCAGCAGCAGCAGCTGAGAGCAATACAGCACAGGACGATGCGTGACCTCAACTCGATTCGAGCATCCAATCCAAGGACCGCAAAGTGAAAGGAGAAAGACCGCGGCGTTGTCACCCTCGCCGACAAATCCCACATGACGAGTAACTCCATTGATCCCACCACCACTCATCGTCGAAAACAACAAAAGGAAGAGGCCGATATCAAAGTTTCGTTTTTTCATTCTTCTTTTTATTTTTGTTCTTTTAGAAGTTTGTGGTGGAGATCGACAAGCCGCGATCCGATCGAGTCAAAAGCAGGGCGAAGCTTTCTGCAGGCTCGGTGAATATGCCGCGGGAAAAAATCATCATAGTCGTTCCTGTCTCGGTGGGAGCCAAGATCATCTCTTTCGCTCTGCTAAGTACGGCACGCGTACGGCGATGGTCCCAAGCAAACCAACGGTCGCCAGAGAAAAACAATCCGGGACCAAAGTAAGATTTGTATGAAGTTTTTTCTCTTTGATGAGGTTGTGTTATTGAATGTGCGATGCAGACGTTGTTGGTGAAGAGGATTATAAATCGAAAGTGAAAGTTAGTGGAAGGCCTCGGATGGCGATCGAGACGACTCTTGAAGAAGCAGAAGCAGTACTGGTGCGAGGAAAAAGAGGTTATTTCAAGTTCTTAGTTTTTTTGTAAGATTGGGTGATAAACAGGAACTTGCTGTCAGTGGAGGAAGGGATCGTCCAGGGATTGGAAAAGATTCCCAGTGAATCCATCCATCTCTCCTTTTTGCTCACACCGATGGCTCAACAGCAACGTTGGACTCACACATTTATTCGTTTTTATGTGTGTGGCTCCAACCAAAGGATTGCGCAAAATGCCGAAGAGCGGCATTCATGGTGTGCAAGAAATAGAGCGAAAGGAAATGGCGGACCCAGATCAGAAAAAGCGGATCATGGTTCTCCATGCCTGTGAAACAGCATCAAAGAAAAACACCAAGAAATCCAAAACTATGAAAAAAACACTTCGCGACAGCGATAAGACACCTTTCTGCAGTGTAAATGCACAGCTGTCACCTTTTCTGTAGCGGCGCCGCCAAAAGATGCCGTAGCGGCGCCGCTCGCTGTGTCGTGTAACTTGTATATATATATATAGCAAAGAGGGATTAGCCCTCCTTTCAACCTCGCGCCCACTGTGGTAAGCCATGCAGTGCCGCGCAGGGGCATTTTGTTTGACCTGGTGGGTCGATTGAATTGGATGTTTTGTGCTTATGGGTTGTCTTCGATCGTCAAATCGTCAACTGGGTCGAGCTCTGATCCATCGCCCATCATCCCTCTGGCTTGTTTGTATTTGCCGCTTTGCCTCCCAATTCCCCATCTCTCCATAAATGAGTCGTATTACTATAACTTCACAGTCGCAGGCACTTGCTTGTTAACATGCCTTGCCATTTCCGAATCGTCGGCGCTGTGTTATGTGTCCTGTGATCATTCATTCATCTACTGTTTACATAGTCTCGCAGTGGCTTGTGTAAGTAATTTATACATTCAAGTACGCACAGTCCCACTTTTAGCTCCGGGTGAAAGAGAGATCTCCCGTATAGCCTTTCCACAAATTGCCGGTATTCGTATCGTATTTGTATGCCCCTCTTAAAGCTGGGAGCCACTTTGTCTACGCCCATACGGCCCCCAGCTTGAATGTGTATTCTTCTTTTTCTTTGTTGCCTTGCTGGTATTTTAGGCTCGTGTGAGCGAATGTAGCTTTGGGTGTTTTGGGAAACTGTCTCTCACACTGTCCTCCTCTCTGAGAGCTCTTTTCTTTCTTTCCTGGTTGCCTTTGTCCATAGGCATATAGCTTGTTAGTTGGCTCCTTTCTTTCTCAGCTTATTCCTTTCCTCCCAGCTTGATTCACGCCGAGCTCGCTCGTATACTCTTGTCTCTGTGTGATATTGTGTGGATTTGTTACCTCTAAGTTCGTGTATGTGTGTTCTTTGCTTGATCAACTGTGCTTTGATCTATGGCGTGACTGTTGCGAGATTGAGAAGGGGAGCTTTTTTAATTCTCATGCGCATTGCAGGTGGTACTTTGCGTAGCAGCAGCTCAGCCCAGCTCTGATCCATCTCTGATCACTTGTCGTATGATTTGAGATTGGTCGCTCTTCAATTTGGCAGCTTGCAGCTCTTTCTTTCTCTCTGATCTTGGCTCTCACCTCTCCCAATCAATCTCTCCTTATCTTTTCATTTAAGTTCTTTGAGATCTTCCCACCGGAAGAGAGATCGCATACTTCTGCTCTGCACTCCAAAAGTCGTCGTCTTTCCTTCGTTTTTAAAAGTTTCTCTTCTCGTCTAAAAAGCTTGCTTGCTCGGAGTTCTCGCTGCTCCGCGAGCGATTGATATTGATATATGCGAGTGATTGATTGATGGGGGGTATTAACAATGAGAGCAAAGAGAGTAAGTTTTACTCATACTTCCTTCTTCCTTCCTCGTTCGTTTTGTGTGGTTTTCCAGCGAGGTGTCTGAGCTCCGGGTGTGCTCGTGTCTGATATCATCCTTTCTTCTCCCTGCTCTGCCTGTGTTGGTCTCGAGTACTATGGCGCCTGCAACTCTGATGGATTAGGACCGGGAAATTGATTGATACGAGGGAATTTATGTTGGCAACACAAGCACAACGTGTTAGAATTTTCTCCACTCTCAGTCAGCCATGGAGAGCTCTTTCTTTCGCTCCCTCTCCACACCACAGCTCCGCGTTCATCTGGCATGGAGGAGAGTTATAAAGAGAGCTCCATGACAGCGACCAAGGAAGAAGAAAGGAACAAAAGATGCGGGCTTGGACTTAAACCACTACTGATCCACCTCTCTGGGTTGTTAATGGCGGGTTTGCTCAATCCATAGCTGCTGGACACACAAAAACACAAAACTCATTCTTTCTCTCTCAAGCGCACACATTCTTTCTCACACTCAAAGAGCGGAAGTCTAGAGAGAGTGAGGGAGGAAAAAGAGAGCGACTTTGCATAGTAGGCTGAGTACTTACTGCTCTTTCTGGTGCCAGAGAGAATTTTTTGAGACTCCAAGGCAGGATGGATGGATAGAGAAGGGCGAGCAACAGCTCCACGTCCATGTTGGAGTTTTTATTCCTTGGACTGCTCATCCTTGTTCTTGTTCTGCCGCTGGCTGTGCACAGGCGGCTGGCCGAGGAATATCGACAAGAGGGATGTGAGTGAAAGGCGAGAGAGAGAGGAATTCAAGGACGTGTCGACAAAATGCCCGCCTCTCGGATTCATGGAGCTGCTGCTGCTCCCTTCTTCCATTCTCTCACATTCTCATTTTTCATTCAAGGCCGCCAATTCATGAAAGAGGAGTACTGATCCAAGGATAGAGAGGGAGATAGAGAGAAAGCGGAACAAGAACACACACAAAGCAAGGAAGAAAAGTGAGCGGTTGTGAAGAATCCGAAGGTGGTTCGTCCGCTATCTTCACTGCATGTTTTTAAAATGGAGGAAGTTCTCTTGTTTCTAGTGAGAGAGGAGAGAGAGAGAGAGAAGTGATTGATTGATCTTTAAGGTTAGCGCCAACTTAAGCTGGCTGGGATCGAGGGGTATCTTTGACAGATAGCTCGGATAGAGAGGAGGATTTAGATGTGGGTGAAGATGAGCTACCAGCGGCAGCAGCAACAGCAGCTCCATCACTTCGAGCTCAAGCAGCAGCAGCAGCAGCAAGAGTTTGTGCATCACCACCAGTTTGGAAACCACCAACATCATGGGGAGCTCAAGAACAATACACAAAGGCGAGAAGTCGAGGATGATCATCTTCGAGAGCGCGAGCGAGAGGGCTATATGGTGATGCCACTCGGGGTGTCGGAGAGATTCAAGCTGGGTTTGGGGCATCAGCAGGCACCGGCAATCGTGTCCACTCTCCCCGTCGCCATTCCCTTCATGGAGGCCTCGTCTCGCGGGGCGCTCGTGAGGAGCGGTCTAAAGCTCAGCTCCTCGTCGCCACCACAGCTAGCGGCGTTGATGGCGAATCCAAATCCAAGTCCCACCACCATTGTCAGCAGCAGCAGCAGCGCAAGCAGCAGCAGCGGCCGGGAATTCGATCTCTGCTATAGCAATTGGCTGCCGTTCGCAAGATTGCAGCAGCAAGCTCCCCAGGAGCTGAATTTGCTAGCCAGAGACGACGATGGCGAGTGCTGTCCTCCCTGCGACGCTTCCCAAGAAGAAGAAGAGGAAGACGAACAAGATCTCCGACAAGACGAACAAGATGGCACTGCTGCTGCCCAAGACAAAGAAGACAACCATGTTCGAGATCGTCAGCTCGTCGTCACAACAAAGCCCATTCCATTTTGGAGCCTGGCTACCAGCGCTTCCGCCGGATCCACCATCACCACCACGGAGGAGGAGGAGGAGGACACCATACCATACAAGCTCCAGCAGCATCGCCACCAACCAGTCATGATCAAGACTGCAATCTTGCCTGTCCAGTCCGACGATTCATCGTCCTCGTCGTCCGACTCGGAGAGCGAGCAAGGCCAAGATCCCAGTGGTGGTGACAAGATGGTGGTGAGCAGTAGTAGCAGAGGCAGCTTGGGGGTCATGGCAATAGCGCCACCACCGCTCCAAATCAGCAGCAATGGCAGTTTCCAAGGTGGTGGATATGGATATCAGTATGATCATCATCGAGGAGTGGGCGCTAGTCCAGGTGGAGTGGCGAGCAGCAGCTGCAGCTCCGGGAACAAGCAGAAGCAGAAGGAGAACCAGACGGTGCCCGTGTACAAGGAGCAGCTGCTGCGGGAGTCGAGATCTCGTTTGCCACACGGTCACTACTGGATACCAACGCCCGCGCAGATTCTCGTCGGCCCGACGCAGTTCTCGTGCCCCGTGTGCAGCAAGACCTTCAACCGCTACAACAACATGCAGGTATGGACTTGTGTTGTGTGCGTGTGTGTGTTTTTTTCTTCTTTTTGTTCTTTTTTTTTCTCATTGTTCATAGTGCGCTTGAACATTTCTGAACACTGAAAGATTGAATCTTGAACAGTTCATATCCATGTTCATTGGTTGGTTTCAGTTGATGTATAATGTGACATTGCATTGGCATTGCTATTGTTTTCTCTCTTTTCCTTCTCTTTCTAGATGTTCCAAGGCTGCATCTATCTGCCTTTTTTTTTCCTTTCATACATCACTCTGTGTGTCCAATCTTTCCATCACCTTTCCATTTTCATCAGAAGAAAAAAAGGAAAGAAAAGAAAGATAAACAGCTCACCTAATTGAGGTGCTTGAGATTTCTTCAGCTGCTTGAGCTGCTTGCCTGGGTGAGACAAACATTCCCCATTGATGATTGCTGGATTGATTGATTGGGTCTTCCATGATCAGAGCATGCATTTTTCTGAAAAAAAAATTTAAAAAATTATATGACTTAAAAATCTCAATTTTCTCTTACCTGTGTGTGACTGAACAGATGCATATGTGGGGGCATGGATCCCAGTACCGCCGCGGCCCCGAGTCACTGCGCGGCACGCAGCCCACCGCAATGCTCCGGCTGCCCTGCTACTGCTGCGCGGTGGGATGCCGCAACCACGTCGACCACCCGCGAGCCAAGCCCCTCAAGGACTTCCGCACCCTCCAGACGCACTACAAGCGCAAGCACGGCATCAAGCCTTTCCCCTGCCGCAAGTGCGGCAAACCGTTTGCCGTCCGCGGCGACTGGCGGACGCACGAGAAGAACTGCGGCAAGCTGTGGTACTGCATCTGCGGCTCCGACTTCAAGCACAAGCGCTCGCTCAAGGATCACATCCGCGCGTTTGGGCTCGGGCACGCCGCGCTGGCCGACGCCGGGGCCGACGCTGGAAGGCGTGCGGCTGCGGCTGCGGCTACTGCAGCCGCCGCGGTTACCACCACCGCCACCACCACCACCACAGCGTCCGACGATGACGACGATGGCGACGAGCAAGACGAGGACGAGGTATCTGTGGTCAGCTAGCCATTAGAGCACTCCTTTACGATGATCCTACTACGCTTACCTGGATTTTTTCCTTTTCCTTCTCGGCTTCCTTGTGGTCGCTGCAAGAAAGCGGCCTTTACTCCCCCCTTAATTCTACAGAACAAGAAAGGAACTTTTGTGAGCATTTCCAAGCCTAGGAAAGTACGGGCAGAGCATTTCGCCCGAAAGATTTTACCATGCCTCCCCGAGTCAAACTGGAAGAAATAAGAAAATCCTCAAAATCTCGGCTTGTCGGCGTCCATGGCGAACACTCCGTACCTCCGCCGACGAGGTGAGCTGGGAAATGACAACTACAGAACAAAACAGGGCGTGAGTGAGAGAAACAACAACGAAAAATGCAACAAACAAAGTGGAGAATGTACCTCTCTCGGCTTTAAACTTAAAGCTGCTTGCCTTCTACGTACCTCCAAGCACCTATAGATATATATACCTCACATAGTAAATGATCCATGTTGTGCCTTATAAAATATTATTCTTTCCTCTTCATTCCACGCAAAAGGCAAATCTAAGGTTGCTTCTCCCCTCGTTAAGTTCAGTGCAAAGCAGAAGCGGTAGTAGTGGCATTTCTTTGAGTGTGTGCGGTGTGTGCGTGGGCGAGCTCATAAAAACCACCCCACACTCACACACACAACACAAGTTGGTCCACAGTACGAACAGTCGGCAGACCGGTCTGTGTGTGTGAGTGTGTGCTGTTTTTTGAGCTCCGCCCGGCGCAGCACACGTAGGGAAGGGTCTTCTTCTTTGTTTACCTGTTGAATTGTCACCCTTGTCAAGACACAGAAGCATGAGGAGATTTGTCATTGTACTTGGCATACCTTTAAAGCAGCGTCGAGGATAACACTCGAGTTTTGTGGCCGCACCGCACGCACTCGGAGTCCTCCTCGGGCGAGTCAAGTCACCGACCATTTCCCTCCTTGTTGCAACTTGCGCAGTATGGATCGAGTAAGGTCACACAATTTGCAGTTCACCAGCTTGATTGCTTTTCCGTGGCTTTTACTACGTCCACATTGCGAGTAAACTCCCTGTGAGGCAACAAAGCAAAGTGAAAAGGTGAAATTTCATGAACCGTAATCCATTGCAAGCTAGATCTTCGGAAGATAACGACTCACCTTTTGCTCACTGGACTGGATCTCTCAGCTCAATTGTTTCAAAGCCGAATCTCCCAAGTTTGACAAAAGCATGGCCGACAAACCATCAATTGCGCTTCTTCCACGTGGCCCGTTTCCTCCGCAAGTCTTATCTTCAGCAGCAGCGGCATCTTCCAATTCCAACACTCACGAGATGCCGATCCTGAGGCCGCAATTTAGCAGAGTTAGAGACACGATCTTGGTTGCGTATAAAAACAAGAGACAACTGACCCCCCGTCTCCCTTTGGTAGCTGTCCACCCATCTCTGTTAACTACTCAGTGGTCCTCGAATAGTCCAAAGCTTTAGAAAGCATTTGGGGCGATATGTCACTCGAAAACTGCTCCAGTCACGCTCAACCTTGTGTAAGATTCCTTTGAGCAGGATCTTCTCCAAATCCACTTATAACCCACTGACAGGAAACCAGGGAAAGATGAGATGCATACGAACCATAAAATACTACCGACAAGCCTGTTGTTGTAAGACGATGATGGAAACCAAATGGATGCTTTAAGGCATCTGAGAGTTTGCGCGTTAAGGCATCTGGACAAAGTAAACTCCATGATTTTCGAGTGTCCTGAAACGAAACACGTCTGTCGTCAGTCGTGATATCCACAAAATCCGAGCTTAAGTTAGTGGAACAAGGGAGGGGAGGGGCTGTACCATTTGGTGAAGTAGTGGCACGCACCTTTACAAAGGCTTTTCAAATCCGAAGGAAGCACAGGAGCCAGTAGCATGATCGATTCCTGGAAACAAAAAGAAAAGAAAAAAAAAAACAGTAAAATAAAAAGCAAAGTGACCAAGTGAATAAAGGAAGGTGACGAACAACGAGTTCAAAGTACCTATTGGGGCCAGCAAACACAAGCGAGGAATAAAGAAAGCCCACCTCTTCTAGAAAGCTTGGGGATTTAACATCCACATTGGGAATCAGCATGCGGCCTCTGTCCACGCTTGTCGCATCGCATATGTCCAATTGTAACCCAGAAAGAAAGCAGCTCTCATCTCATCGGCATCGCATCGTCACTGCAGCGAGCATTGCGATCCCTGCAGGAAGCAAAGCCAAGCTCACATCAGCCTGCATTTCCTTTTGGCATTTGTACAAAAGACATGGAGAAATCCTGCGGACCACGCTTTGGAACGTGACGGTCACACCAGACCAGCACACTGAAAAGTCATGCATGCAAAGCGATGCCTCGGTAATAATTCCAAACCACAGACAGCTACTTCAGAGGTCTCCCTCCCTGCCCAGGGGAACCTCTTCCTCCTAGACTAAAAGAAAAACCGAGTTAATGGAAAGACAAGCTTACCTTTCTTCTTCAATCGTCCTTGCCATGGCAGTGCCTGGTCTGGCAGTTCGACAACATCAGCCAGTCTTCCTCATATCTGTTGGCACTCTGCAATCCCTGGCTGAATTTTAGAGAGGAAGACACTTCCATATCATGCTATTCTCTTGTTTATTAAAAAAAAAAAGAGGAGAAAAAGTTAGTCACAGCCGCGGAAAGAAAGCACTAAATTGGAAGTTCCTTCCTTTATAGCATGAATCTTACCTTTAGGATCAGTTCATAAACTTGAACAGGATCCAGTTACTGGAATACAGAATTTACTTGCCTCGTTTCAAGAAGAAAAGAAATAATGCTTGCCTTGCCTCACAGGATGGCCCTTTTGCTGTGTCCTCCGTAACACCATTATGAACTGTTTAAGCGCTGGTTCACGGTCCAACCTTTCGGACATCGTGCACCTGAACCACGCTTTTAGCAAAGCCACTAAGAAAGGAAGCTAGCAACACGCATGGCATACGGTTCATCCCTTAACAGGCAGGTCCACTTGTAAAACAAGCATTACGATATGCGTACGTATGCAGCATATTTCAAGAAGAGGAAGCGGAGCGGCAAAAGCCCAATGACCTGGTATCTTTAATTTGCGCCAGAATGAATGACGCGGCCGGACGAGCCTCAAGTTAGAAAAGTGCGTTTACATGAAGAACATTCAGACAGAATGCAGCAATGAGATAAATAGAAAAAGAAAAAAACTAAAAAACGTGAGAGAAAAATTTGCAAAAAAAAACGACAAACATGGCAGAGCACCTTTAGACCAGCCAACTTTTACTGCAAAGACCAACACCATCTCAAATCAGTAGAGTCCAAAGCCCAAGTAGCACACAGGACCACTTAAAATCCAAAGTTCAAGTAGCACACCGGACCACTTAAACCACAAGTTTAGACATAGACAGACCCCCAACAAGGATGGCTAAAGCACAACTAGTCCTTGTCCTTTATTCTTGCTTCCCACCCAAACACTTCAGAAAAAAGAAAAAAAAAAGACTTTGGTGACTTCAGATAGACAGAGAGTAGTACCAAAGACGTAAACATCACGCTGTGCCCATAAAGACTGGACGTAAAATGGAATGGAGCAAGCAAGAGATGCCGCTTCGCTACTTATCTGTTTGCCACATTAGTAATCCCTGCAGAGTTGCAGCTGCGACACCATGTCGCCCGCGCTTGTTGCCAGAGCCACCAGCAGTCGTCGCTGTAATAAGTTCCTGCCAGATACATGTCATGAGACATTAGTAGTTGTATCTTCTACAATCACCCAGTAGATATGCTTCAAGCAAAGAAGAATCGAGGCAAATGCACTCAATCTGCAACGCCTGGAAAGGCTGCTGCATATGGTTAATCGCAAGAAAACAAAAAGAGAAACACACAGCATAAAGCTGGGGAGAATTGGAGAAATGCCCCTCCAGCCAGGAAGGACCAACTTTCAAGCTATCGCTCTCCAGAAATATCAAATCGAGAGAGCCACACTCACCACCACCCAAACCTGATTGAGATATCCGCAGCCTTTTCGGGACCACTACCAGCGCCAATATTCCCAGAAGCCGATCTGCTTGCAAAAGCAAAGTACAGTTATGGAGCGCAGCGAACAGGATGAAACAAAACCCATGCACAGCGAGAGCTCTACCTCACCTTTAATGGTCGACAAACTCTAGACTTACACTGGGAAAGTGCTGTCTTAAAATGAAAATGCAGCAAGAAGGGAAAAGCACTAGTCCTAAGACCGAGATCTTTTAGCTCGTCTTCATGCGAAGAACGAAAAAGAAGCAAGAAAGAGCTAGCCATGGAAAGCTCAAAACGAAATTTCTCGGCACGAGGCTGTAGAAATTTCCAAAAGACCGAGAACTTTAGCTCATCTACGTGTAAACGAAGCTAGTGAAACAAAGAGCTAGCCATCCACTAAGGTCAAAAGAAAATTTCGTCACGAGGCTCGAGAAATCTCTCAAAAGGGACTAAAATCTCTCAAGAGCAGTAGAAGGCGGGACTTCGAATGCTCGAAAATCTCACAGCGGCGCCAAGATCTAGCTAAAACCCCAGCGCTTGCGGCTAATCGCGCAGCGCCATTGCGATCGAGGCGCAAGAGACAGACACTCACCGATCCAAGGCGCCGCTCCTCTTTGCTAAAACCCTAGCGCCCGCCAATGGCAAATTTAAAATGGAGTATGGTATTAGAGAAGTTTATATCATTGTCTTAGAGTTATTGCCAATTGGCTTTGGTTAGCATCGGTTTTGTTCATAGCCTGCCCGCCACCATTTGTCAATCCAAGAGAGGAGAGATGAGAACTTCCATGGGATAATCGAGAACTTAAAGGAAGAACACGTATGGAGAGATTGGGAGAAAAACGAACGATAAAACGATAGAGACTAGAAAAGAATGTCGAGACAAAAGAACGAAAGAAAACCTCACAAAGAGATATGAAAAGTTCCATGGAGAACTTCGAAGAGAAAGGAAGAACTTACAAAGAGAAGAATGGCGAGAAACTTACAAAGAGAAGAATGGCGAGAAACTTACAAAGAGAAGAACGAGAGAGGAAGGATGGAGCTTACTTGGTGGATTCTAGGAGCTTGATGCCGGAGCCCCGGACGAATTCGAGGTCGCTGGTTGCTGCGGCCACATTTGCTGCTGGGTCATGTAAGGACCAGGAATTCCCTGCTGCCGCTGCTGAGAAAACATCGCTGGATCAACTGGCATTGCTGGTCTTCCCACCACCGGCGATCCAAGCGGCGACGCCCCCGCCGCCGCCTGTCCCTGCGCCGCTGGAGGCACGTAGTACAACCCCGGGTACTGCATTGGATCCCCTGGAGGCCCAACCGGCATGGCTGCTCGAGTCACTCCCAGAGTCTCCTCCTTGAGCTCGTCCCTGGGAACTATATCCACCAGAAAGTCGAAGATGTCCGTGCGAGTGATCGCCGCGGCGATGTCGTTCTTCTGCAGCGTCCGCCGCTTGTTCTCCTCGGTGTGGATCCAGGAGCGCAGCGTGAGCTCCAGGATGAACATCTCGCACGCCTTTGCGAAGAGCACTGGTGCCTCCGCCGAGATCATCCTCACGTCCTCGTCGGCCTTCATGATCTTCTTGATCCGGGCCAGTGGAAGCTGGTGGTTCTTGAAATCGTTCACTTGCTCGATTTCTTGCATCTGTCCCTGCCAGAATTGCTGGAGCTGCTGCTGGTGCTGCTGCTGCATTTGCTGGTAACCTAGCGCTTGCTGGAATGCCACGGCCGACTGCGCTGCTCCTGGAACCTGACCAGCCGCCATGGGAGTTCCTGGCGCTCCCCCGCCCGGCGGCGCTGGAAATCCCGCTTGCATCGGCTGCCCGATGGCCGGCGCCGTGGCCTGGTGCTGCTCCATGCCCAGCGGCGACGAAATCCCTGCCTCACTCACCGGTTTCACGCGATAATCCTCGCCAGATGTGGCTCATCCATCGCGCATTGCCGCGATTTTCCTGAGAATTTCCACGGCTAGGCGTCCGGGAGTGGCTTACCGATCGAGCGCGCGTCGCGAGATTTCCCCAAGAACCCTAGCGCCTTGCTCCCGAGCTCTCGGCGCCAAGCTGCTCAAAAAACTCCATAGCAAATCCCTGCGCAGTAACGTGGCCGCGTGTCATTCGTCGATGGCTTGATAATGGATGACACGACAGTGAGAAGATGACGGGCCTGGATGCCTCCACGCCTCACCTTCACAGAATATCCCGCCCTGTCAGAATCGCTAACTGACGGAAAAAGTATATCCAAAGAATCATGGTTATTTCCCTTTTACCCGTTGTTACTAGTGGTGATGGTCTTGTACATATCTAAGGCCACAGTATTTACACACTTGGGGATGTGGAAGATCCAAGCAAATAAACTCCACCGGATGCCCTAGCGCTAAATTATTCCCTGGAAGAACGCACGAATCCATGAGAAAACTGGAAGAATTCTATCGCGGTGCCGCGAGATTATACCTCCTATGCAAGCTACGATTCGATCGTGGACAACAATCGGTGGTACCTCGCTGATGAGTTGCATCGGGGATTTCTTCTCCTTGTTCTATCAGATTTCCATAGAAGAATCTCAGGGGAGAATCGAGAGAATCGAATGTAGCCACACTTACGTGCATCCATTTGGAGGTGTGATCCAGATCCAGCGCAGTGGAGATGCTGCGCGTGGACGCCCTTGAACTGCGAATGAATCTCGCGCACAGCGCCATAGCCATTTCGCCCAAGAACCCTAGAAGTAGAAAGACCTTCCCGAAAGAGAGAGATATTCTGTTAGTTTCACGGAATGTTCTTTAGATGTATAACGCAGATTCTGTTAGTCGTAAGTGGCGGCATCTTTGTATTCTTTGAATGTTTGCATGGAATTTACAATGTTGTATCGCCACATTGCGGCCTTTCGTCTCAGTCTCTTCATTTCGCCAGATTAGGGTTTCCACGATCGATCCATCCTTCCAGCGGGAGCTCCTCGTCGCGGCGCATGCCGCCCTCCCTCGCTACTCTCTCGTCGCCATCGCTGGATCGCACGCGATCGCCATCGTACTCCCGAAATATAGGGTTCGTGGAGGAGAGCGATGGAGCTCGCCGCGGCGATCGGCGCTGCAGCTGAGGAGGAGGATCAAGCGCGAGCGTCGTGAAGAAGCAAAGAAATCTTCCTCGATGGGGAACGGTCCCAGCAACCGGAGGAATTCTCGCAGCTCTCAGCAGCAGCAGCAACCGCATCCCAGGGTAGGATCTCCTCCGCATGGCGGCGTCCTGCCGATCGCTGGAAGCTCTGGCCCGGCATCGCTGGGGCCATATTTCTATTCTCCCAGCTACCATGGACCTCTTCCAGCAGCCATGGGCCCGCAAATCTACCAGCAGGGATTCATGCCCAGCAATGGGCAGTACATGATGAACGTTCCTCCTCCAGGCTATCGTCCCGTGAGTCCGGTGGGAGTTTCTCCTCAAATTCCTGGCAGCGCCACCGCCGCCGCCGCTATCCCAGTCGCCCATCACCAGAAAGCAAACACGATTCGCAACGACGTCAATCTCCGCAAGGCCACCTTGAGAATCGAGAAGGACGAGGAAAATCCGGGTTTTTATCTCGTAGCTTTCTCGTTCGATGCCACGGTTCCTGGCAAGTAAGTAAAAGCTCTTGTTCTTTTCTTCTTTAGAAACTTCGTTTTGGTATCACTTTGCTAACTTTGTTTGTGTTTGCTATGCAGTATATGTATTTTTTTTGTGGCCAAGGAAGGTGTGAATTGCAGCTTGACACCCATGAAGCCGCAAGTGTTTGATCCTGTCAAGGTCCCCTTTGACAAAGGTCTGGGACAAAAATTCCGGCAAGCACCTGGAACAGGGATAGACTTGTCTCTTTTCGAGGACGAGGACTTAGCTCAGGAGGGACAGGACGAAACTTATGCCCTCGTTGTGCGAGCCGAGACTTATTCCAGAGATCCACCGGCTGATGCTCCATCCCGAGACACGGAGCCGCTGGGTGCTCCTCTGCCGAAATGGGTCCATTCCCAGACGACTCATGCTGTTGTGGAGCGCAAAGATGGTGGAGAGTATGGTGTCCGGGTGATCAAGCAGATCATCTGGGTGGAGGGTGTGCGGTACGAGCTCCAGGAGATTTACGGGATCGAGAATAGCGGTGGTGGCAGCGGGGCCAACTTTGACGACTCGGGAAAAGAATGCGTGATTTGCATGTCCGAGCCCAGGGACACGACAGTTCTTCCTTGCAGACACATGGTAGGCTGGCTATATATTTCTGGTTTTCATCGCTCATAGTTTTTTTTTTTCTCTCTCTCTCTCTCTCTCGTTTGCAGTGTATGTGTAGCGAGTGCGCCAAAGTGCTGAGGTTCCAGACGAACCGCTGCCCGATTTGTAGGTGCCCGGTGGAGCGACTGCTCGAGATCAAGGTTCCGAAGAACGATGCGGAGCAGCAAAGTAAAGAACCGGTTGAATCGAGCTATAGAACGTCAGCTAGCAAGTCCGAGGAGGACAGTGACGAAAGAGGAGGAGGAGATGCTAGCGCGGAAGTTCCAGCTCCAGCTCCAGCTCCCCTCGACACAGAGAACACTTGCGGTAGCAGTACCAGACAAGGAGGAGAAGCCACGTCCAAACCACACGACACGAGATCCTAGTCACGTAAGCCTATGTTGCTTCGTTCAAAGTCCCGTTACTATTTCGTTCTGGTTTGAGAGTTCTGGTGATACACAGAACATGAACCACCGTTTCATATAAATCTCGGTACATTGCCAGCTAAAGCTCGCGTCTCTGGCAGACGAAACGATTCATACTACTCCACTTAGCTTGGGTTTTTCATGTACAAAGGAGGTGGTGACGAGCGACCTGTACGAGGAGACGACGCTCCGCAAGATCACAAAAAATCGCCAGGGAACTTACCTCCATACAGCCACTCGTTCGATCATCGGCGGACGAAGCCTTCTGGAGATTTTCGATCAGCCATCGGAAGTAGAGCTGGAAACCGGAGTAGACTTTGGCCTTCGTCGCTTGCTGGATCCGTCCTGTGACGCCGAGCTACCATTCCTGTGCTTCTTCTTTTGTTCCCTTTCGTTTCCATCGTCTTTATGCTTTCCATCGTCTCGCTGGTGTTTCCGGCTCTCTTGCTTCTCTAGACCATCACCACTACCGTGTAGTTCCGCTGGTGGTGGTGGTGGCGGAGTTCTATCTGGCTCTTCGCAAACCATCTCCGCTCTCTCATTGCTTCCTCTGTGCCGGTCAGCAGACTTTGGAAGGAAAGGAGACCTCAAACTTACCTCTGGAGAAGCCATCGTTTCCTCGTCAGGAGGACCTCCTGTGCTTGCTACCACTTTCGGATCATCGTCCACTTTCCCTTGGAGTTCTTCGTTCCCGATCGTCTCATCGCAAGTCACTGGGTCCTTTCGAGGAGAGTCGGGCTTTCTCTCATTGTTCTCCACCTCTTCTTTGTCTTTCAAGGGAGGACTTTTGCGATCCTCTGGGCTCACAGAACGGTGCCTCCGCCTCTTGCCATCGTCTCTCCTGTGCGATGGCGACACACTCCTCCGGGACCGCCGGTGGGACGTAGAAGCCCGCTGGTTATAGTCCCTGTCCCTGGATGGTCTATACGAAGAACGACTGCCCCTGTAGTGATCCTCGCCACCACCTCTATGATACGAGTACCTTCGATCACTACCGCGGTAGCGACCACTCCTTCCGAAACGCTCGCTTCGGTACCTCACTGGAGAACCCGAGAGTGATCGTCGCCTGTGACGAGGCGGCGGCGAGTTTCTTCGGTGGTGGTGCCGAGCAGGAGACCGAGACCTCGATCTGGAACTTCTAAACGAATCTGGAGATTGCCTGTGGAAACAAAAAATTTCTTTCCCCGGTTAGTCCTCGAAGAACAAAGGAAGGAAAAATCGAGAGAGGGAGAGAGAGCTTACTTGGATTTGCTCGCATCTGCGGCTTTCTCTTCCTCATCGCCAGCGCTAGGGTCGTCGGATTTGAGCTGCTTGCTGATCAATGCCGCTCGAGCAACCGCAAGGTCCGAGGCGACCTTGAGATTGGCGGCGCGGACGGCGGCTTGCTGCGATGCCATCATCTGCTGGACCATGAGCGCCTGCTGGAATTGGAACTGCTGCTTGGCGATGGCCTGGACCGCGGCCGCCGACGGCGAGGGCTGCTGCTGCGCGCTCATGGCGGCATTCATCGACGCGGTCGCCTGCATCAATCGCAGCACCTCGCTGCTAAGATCCACATTCTGATTGGCCGCCATAGCCAGCGCGCGATTCCCTACCTAGAGCTCTCCCCACCTCAGTGCGCCATGGAGGAAACCCTAGCAAGGAAAGAACCCTAACTCCTAGTTTGTAGCTAACAAAGGTGTTTAGCAGCAAACGATTAATTAAGGTTTTGATTGATTTCAAAACTAATTATTACTTATTTAACTTTAACTCTAATTAATTAGATTTCTTGGCGTGAGAACTTCCGGAGTTCTTGGAAGAATGTATCACCCCGAGCCATCCAGGTACCAAAAGCTCGAGAGTTTTATCTCTTTCTCCGCGAGCTCGCTCAAGATTCGTCGCGTTTTTCCAGAGTCCAGGAGGTGAATAGAGCTGACGGCGATGCGCTCAAGCCGCCATCGCAGAGCCATGTCGTTGCTGGAGTGGATCTCGAAGTTTTCGGCAAGGCCGCCACTGGAACTGGGAATCCTAGCACACAGCGAGGCGATTGTAAGCTCTTCGATGAATTTGATACTTACTCAGTTCTCGATCGTTTTTGATGGATTCCAGGCCCCTTCTCGCAGCGAATCTACATGGAGTTGGAAGGTAAGCATCGAAGGAGAAGAGATATAAACAGGCTTGGTTTTTCTTCTTCTTACCAGAGAAGAGGCTGCCTTACAAAGCCACGTACATTCAAGAAGGTCCTGACAAGCCTGCATGGTACACTAGAATTTGCAGCTTCACCTTGTTTAGTTAGATCGTCGTGGCTAACAGGTTCATGGAGAAGAACCCCTCGGGTCTTATGCCCGTTTTGCGAGATGGCTCCGAATGGATCCAAGACTCGGAGAGGATCTTCGAGCACTTGGAGGCCAAGTTTCCAAATCCTGCTCTAAAGACTCCGGACGAGTTTAAAGACGTGTAAGTTCGACTGCCACAATGACACATTCTCACCGCATATTTTCTCTTCTCGCAGAGGATCGGGAATCTTTCCTAGGTTCGTGGAGTGGCTCAAGTCCAAAGACCAAGCTCATCCAGCCAAACAGGATCTGATAAAAGAACTCCTATCGTTTAATCAGCACCTGCAAAAGCATGTAAGTAGGAAGTTGATGAAATCAAATCTTTTGGGAACACTTACATGGATCGAGTGGTGAAAGGGTCCGTACATTGCTGGAGAAAAACCAACAGACTCGGATTTCACAGTAGCACCGAAGCTCCGACACGCTCGAGTAGCACTGGGCCAGATTATGGGATTCGCTTTCCCTGAAAAGCTTGAAGCACTTCACAAGTATATAGAGGTTTGTAGAACTTTTCACCAAGAAAAACTCACGGGACTTGCAAGGCTTTAACTGGATTGGTTCGATCAATCTTCACAGCTTATGGAAGCTCGTCCAAGCTTTATCCACACGGACTCTCCCGACGAGATGATAATCTGCGGGTGGAGGAAGAAGTTCAGCTTACCTGAGAAACTAGATTACGAATAATGTTGAACTAGCTGAATGTTAGTGAAGCTCTTTCTTTTCGTTCTGAGAAGAAGAAAAGCGTCAAAGAATGAAGAGAAACGAGACTGAGATACTTGCGCTATGAAGACAAAAATCAAAAAATGAGAAAAAAAAATCAGCTTGCCTGAGAAAATCGATTACGTATGTATACAAGTCGCGATGATGCTGGAAGTGTACATGGTAAGTTAAGAAACTTCAGAGAATCTCTTTCCTTATTTTTAGTTGCACGGAGATCATTCCGGGTCGTGGCTCCGTGTATCTGTAGCTGTGAGATGAGAAAAGGTGTGAAAAGATACAAAGAGCTGGTGTGGTGCGAGGGTGATACTTGTTAGTGATGAGAAAGTTGGTCACGGCAGTGGGAATCGCAGGCCCATCGCGACTGTGCGATCCAGTTCCTGGAAAAGAGAGAGAGAACGAAAAAGAAAGATCAATGGATGCAAGAGAACGAACAAGCTATTAGAAAGAAGTAACTTACCTGTGATGACTGTGAGATGGCTCCTGTGTAAGGAGGAAGAGATTTGATCCTCGAGCTCCGCTAGCCTTTGCTGGAGAACAGCCACTGCCTCGCGAACATGGAGGCCGTGCAAATCGATCGTCCCTGCCGGAAGCGCGGCCTCCTGGTTCCTGAGTTTCATGATCTCCGCCGCGGCCTCCAAGTTGAGCTTCTCTGCGAGCGCGCGTTCTTGCCGGCTCTGCCGTGACAGCTCCTTGGCCCTGTGATGATCGCCGCGCTGGAATGCAGTGGCGGCGGATCGCGCGTGCCGGCTCATCAGCCTGCTCGATCCAATCCAAGAACATATCAAAATATTTCGAGTCGATCGATCCAGAATCTAGAAGCGGCATCGCTCTACCTTGACGCTTTGATCGCATCCTTGCGAAGCTGATGGTAAGAATCGCCGCTACTCGACGCCATAGCCAAATCGCTGGTGGAGCTGGAGGAGCTCGCAGCCGCGCCCTGCAAATCTCCCACCGCAAGCTCTTTCTGGCGCAGTGGCGCGGATTCTCCATCGCTCCCGCGATTGAAAGGATCCACAGCGCTGGCGTAGCTCGCTGGAATCTCCTCTGCTTGGCTCGCCCTAGAATGTGCCGTACCTAGAGGCGGGAATGGATCTATGGCAGCCTGGTCGATGGCCATGCCGTACATCGTTTTCGTGAAAGAAGACCATCCTTGTGGTCGATGGTGCCCATCATCGGCCATAGCCAAATTACTCTGTTTTTTAGGGCTTTATTTTCCTTTGCCCTAGATTATCGAGCGCGATCGTCATGGCTTCCTTCGGCGCACTCCAGGAGGAGGTTTTCGCTCGCCAGCAACGAAAGCAGTGAGCTCGATCTTATCTTGCTTGTTTCCTTGATCTATTCCGGCATTCTTTGCTAGGCACTTCGATTCATACATCAAGGGATTGAATGCTTACGAGCGGCACAAGAAGTTCATGCGCGATTATGGTATGTTCTTGGGAATTTTTTTCCTTGCTCGTGCTAGAGTCCCTCGATTGTTTTCTTCCTTCGTATAGTGATGTGCTTGTGATTTAAATTTCGATAGGGATTATGATATGTTCTTGGGATTTCTTTTTTCCTTTCTCGTGCTAGAATGTCTCGATTTTTTTCTTCCTCTGTAGATGTGCTTGTGATATAAATTTCGATAGAGCTATACTTGCGAATGTTTTTCAATGTGAGAACTATGCTTGCGCTGGCTCTTCTCGTGAAGTTTTACGAGAGAGTTAGATGAGAGATACTTTAGAAAGAGCTCCTGAGCTGTGAGCTCTTGTTGTTCTTCTCATCTCAACACTTGGTCACTGGAGTTGGAACAACGCTCGCCAATATTGTTTTGGCAGAGGGCTACACATCTCCGAAAATTCTGTTCTTGTCAATTTTTCTTAGTGTTTAATTCTCTTGCTTTTGCAAAACAGTGCACCATTATGGAGCTCCATCGCAGCAGCCCATCCGGCCGATAAAAACCGATGCAGACACTTTGCGAGAAACTTACAGGTCTCTTCACATTTTTCTTTTCAGTGCACGTATCAGAACTCACTGTTGCTTGCTTCCATGCCCTGTAGATTCATACGCTCGGAAGAAGACGATTCGGAAAGAAGCTGGGAGCAGCGGCTTGCTAAACGCTACTATGACAAGCTTTTCAAGGAGTATGTTTGCTGAATGCGTTTTCGCTGTCTAATCGTGACCATTGCCTTAGATATTGTTTAGCAGACATGTCCCGCTACAAAGAAAGCAAGGTTTGTTTTACTTCTCTTGCCAAGAAAAAAAAATAACACAGCTCTACAATCACAGGTGGGCTTGAGGTGGCGGACTGAGAAAGAAGTCATCGCTGGGAAAGGTAAGCAAACGTTCGAGGTAGAACCTTGTTTAGCTAATATCTTCATTTTGTACTATCCAGGCCAGTTTATCTGTGGAAACAAGGATTGCAATGCTAAGGAGGAGCTTTGCAGCTATGAGGCACGTCTAGCTCACCTTTTGGAGACCTTTAGGTAGCAGCCTTCTTGGGATTTGTCATTGTGCTTGATCCGATCACACTTTGCTGTTGGTTTTCTGGTCCTCTAGTTTTCTGGATATCGACCATTTGTTTGGCAGGTGAATTTTGTCTACAAGGAAGCTGGTGAAAGCAAGCAAGCACTGGTAAAATTGCGGCTCTGTCCGGGGTAAGCTAAGATGGTTTTTAATCTTTTGATACCAGCTAAAGAGTGCACTTCGTGTGCTCAGCTGTGCGTACAAGCTTAACTACAAAAAGGAGAAGGAGAAGAAGCGGCAGATGAGAAAGGAGCAGAAAGAAGAAACCAAGAAGAAAAGAAGGTGAGAACACTGCTCGCTCTTCAATAGCTAGTGAATAAGATACATTGTCCTTGCAGAGTTTCAGAAGAGGAAGAAACTCCCGGAAGAGCTCCTCGCGGTGCTGATCAAAACGTTGCTCAAGGTACGCACGAGTTCTTTCTATTTTTCCAATCCCCCATCCTCGCACAGGCCCATCCGAGGAGCGAGACAAAGACGAGTACGCCGAGTACTTCAAAGGCATGTTTTCATAGAAACTGGTTAACTGGCTATTGTTTTTGCATCACTGTACACTTGGAAGAAGAAAGAACCACCAAAATTGGGTGGAAGAACAAGAAAAAAGAAGCTCCCGACTCTAGCAAAGTTCCGGCTCCTGCTTCACGCAAATCCCCCGCGAGCTTATACCCCACGAGTTCATGTCTTCCAATCCTTTGCTTCCATCTTCCTCGGCCAGAAGCGTCGCAACGCTCGTCCCCCAGCTCCTCCTCGTCGATCCACAGTTTTGTATACTCTCCTCCACCTTTGCTATCCTCTCTTGGATCTTCCTCCCGTGGACCAGGCACTCGTCGGCTTCTTCCCTCACGGCCATCTCCAAAGACTTGGAATCCGACGTCGACAGCCTCAGGTTCGTCTTCTTCACTTCTCTCGCCTTGACCACTTCGGAGGATGGCAGGAACTCGAGCGAGCCGTGGAGGATGGTGGACGCTGCTCGCTTGCACGAGTCGCACGCAAAATGTGGACGACGCACGGGGCTGCTGGATTCCTTGGACTTGGTGATACTGGATTGCCTCTCGGAGTTGTCCTTCTTGAACGACGCTAGCACCCGGAACACTTTGACGAGCTCCGCCCCGAGCGCTCCGCATTTCCTCTCCGCGACCGAGGCGCCCTCCAGCGCCGACTGAGCGCTGACGCTTACGTGCTCCACTTTCGTGTCGAGCATCCTGTTCGAAGAGCTTGTGAGATTCTTGCAAAGAAATAGAGAAGATTGTTCTTTCTCGTACCTGATGTTTGCGTACGTCGCAGAGGCTACGTGTTCTAGATGGCTTTCCAAGCTTGTGACTCTCGTATCCAGCCGGAGTTCTTCGTTCTCCACCCTTCTCTTGGTCGTGCTCGAGAGCTTTCCTTTCACTTGCGACTTCGCCACCTTTTCCTTCTCCACAGGCGCGGCGCTCTTGCTTCTACTCGACTGCTCCAGCGCGTCCATCCTCTTCTCCAAGTCCGTCAAGAGCTTCGCGGTTTCGTGCGTCCGGTCGCTGTCCATATGATCGCTGCTGGTGTTCTCGGCCAGAGTTTTCCTCATGCCCGCCATCTCGTCTAGCAAGTCGCGAGCCTCGGACGAAACCGACGACGCCTTGGCAGCAAACTCGGCAGCCATGCTCCTCTGCCTATCAACTTCACACACGGCGTCCCTGAGCCGCTCCTGGAGCTCCTCGGCTCTTCGTTTGGCCTCTGCGGCTGCCGCAACCGCCGACTCGGTCTCTCTCGTCATGTCGATGCTTGTTCTCTTGAGCTCGCACGCCGCCACCGAGAACGAGTCCCTCTCCATCGCCAGGCTCTCCTGGAGTCTCCCAGTCCGCCTGTATCTGCTGCTCGTGAGTGAATCGTCGGAGTGCTTCAAAACTTCCGAGAGAGCTTCCTCGGCCTTGATCGCTGCTGCTGCTGCGTCCGACGCTGCAGCCGATGCTAAACGTTTCTCCTTCTCGGCGATCGCCACCGCGTCCTCGAGCATATATCTGTGCGTGTCCTGCTTCCTTTCCATGCTCGATAGCCTCGACTCCAAGTCGTCGATCATGATGTCCCTGGAAGTGTTCCGGCTTGCGGCGGGAGAATCTATCGAGCGTCGCCTCACTTCTTTCAGCTGATGCTCGATCGCCTCGATCTTGTCCTGGCACTTCATGTCGAGGTTGAACAGCGCCATCCTCGACTCCTCCAGCCCGGCCATATGCATGAGCTCCTGTTTGCTCTCCAAGTGAGCCATCCTTGACTCAACCTCCTCGAGACTCGCGGCTCCTCTGGAAGAAGATCGAGAGCACGGAACGCTCTCCTGCCTCTGCCTGAATTCCCTCAGCTGGTCCTCCAGTTCCTCCACCTTGTCCTGGCACTTGATCTTGACATTCAACACGTCCATTCTCACCTCGTCCAGGCCGCCGAGGTAGAGCTTGGACAGATTCTCGACTCGGTCCATGATCAGCATCTTCTCCTGCGAGGCCTCGTCCCGGATCCTGTCAGCCGATCTTCTCATGCTCCCCCTGTCGACTTTGAACGTCTCCTCCAGGCCTTTCAAGCCTTGGAAGTCGATCTTCATCTGCATGGCTTCGTCCTTGAGCTTGCCGAGGACGTGCTTTAGCTCGTCCATGTCCGACTCACATCCTTTTCGAAACTCGTCCGCCTCCACTCTTGCCTGAAGTCCCTCCTTCTTCATGCTCTGGAGCTGTTTCCTCAAGTAGCCATTCTCGGTCCTGATGTTTATCTGCTCCGTGCTCATGGTTTCCCTGTCGTTCTCCACGATTTGAGCGATCTGCTCAAAGTGACTCTCGAGCTCCACCCTTCCTTTCGAAAGTAGCTCCACCTCCGCCTTTAGAAGACGGAGCTCGTCTTTCAAAGGCTTCTCTTTCGTCTCCGTCCTGTCAGAGAGACACTTCTCCACTGTCTCCTTGATCACATTTTCCATCCAGTGCCTGTCACCTTTCTTCGAAATCTCCACTCTTAGCCCATCCATGTCCTTCACTATACTCTCCTCAAGGGCATCCACCGAATTCACCAGCTTGTGCGAGAAATTCTCGCGCTTCTTGGCTTCCTCCTGTACGTTCCGCCGAAGAACCACAAGATCGCCTTCGGTCTCATCCCTCAAAAACTCTATCTCTTTCTCCAACGCATTAACTCGTCCCCGCCATCTTTTCCCTTCTTCCTCGAGACGTATTCTAAAACCATCCAGCGAGCCTCGGAGATCTCTAACAATCTTGACGTTCCCATTCTTGCTCTCATCGTAAAGAACACTGCGACTCTCTGAAGTGTCAGCACCATCGTACGACAACGAGAGTGACTTATCATCGGAAACCTTCCCTGGAGGAGCTCGATCGTCCAGCTTCTGGCTTTTCTGATACACGAAGTTGTCCCAGACTCTATCTTCTCTTGTATTCCCTGATCCTCTGTCCAAAAAACCTCTTTTCAACCCCGAGTTCCTGCGGCTTCTTTGCAAGACTGGCTCGGACTCCTCTGTCCTGCTTCTGTAGTACTCGTCAGTATCATCTAAGAGCTTGTGACGATCACGGCGTGCGCTGCCAATATCGTCATAACTCTTTCGGAGGTCAAACAGGCCGGATCTTTCTTTCCTCTGATCCGCGGCATCACTGAAGAGTTTATCCGACTTTCCTGGATCCAATCCCACGTTAAAAGGCAACAAAACTTGAATGGAAGAGTGTAGTACCTGTCGGCAAAGAACGCGTCGAGTCCCGGACTCCAGAAGCTGGAAGCCTCGCAGGAGGAGCAGTCCCAGACTCACTGCTCTCAACCGTTCTTCGATTTTTCTGAAGAGCACTCGGTAGTTTCTTCGGCAAGTAGTAAACCGGCGGCTTCTCGTCAGCAAACGTGTAGACATCGTGTAGCTTCGCCTCCCAATCCTTCAAGGCCGTTCCCTTGGGCCTCTTCCTGAGTTTCGAAACATCCACGGTGGCCTCAGTCTCCTCGGACTCTAGCTTACCACCATTTTCACCTGGTGGCGATGGTGGCGATGGTGGCGAGTGATCAGTCTTCTTCTTTGGAGAGCCAGGCCTCCTCTTCCCCGGCGACTCTGCCCGCTTCGCAGCGTTGGTTTTCTTCGAAGCTTGCTGCTGAGGCTTGAGCAGTGATGTCGCTCGAGGCGACTTAACTGGCCGCGAGAGTTTCTTCTCCACCGTGGTTGCTGCCTTGGGCCGGCTCGGAGCTCTCCACGAGGACGACGACTTTCTCGGAGAGCCAGGCCCGGATTTCTTCGGAGAAGAACCAGCGAGCTTTTTCGGAGATCCAGCCTTCTTGGTCGGAGAAGCCGCTCGCTTTGGAGACGCTGCTTTCTTCGTCGGCGATGTTGACGATGATACAGCCTTCTTCTTCTGTGACTGTGACTGTGACTGTGACTTCCCAGATTTCTCTCCACCGCCCTCCAAGAGCTCCTGGATTCTTCGCCGTGCCTCTACCAATCCAACATGGAGCTCTCTCACCGCCTTGTCACCACGTCTCTCGCAATACTCCTTGTGTGCCGGCAAAGCGCACGCTACCAGAGCTTCAAACCTTCTCAAATGCTGGAGCTCCTCCTCGCTGCCACCGCTGCTCTCGGGAGAATTTGGCTGGAGCCGAGCTAGCGTCGCCTTTTTCAGGCACAATCTCGCGCTGCGGATGTAGAAGCTGAGCGGCAGACCACCGGACGAAGATCTCTGGCCCTGCTGATCCACCTCCATTCGCGCCTAAGAGGATAGCTCCATCAATCCGCGACTACTCACCAAGAACTTACCTCGATCACATCCTTCAACGAGCTGGATCAAACCCTAGACAGGCCCTGCCGATCTTCATGCGCGAGAATCCGGAGCTCCTAGCGAAGTGATCGCCAAGGAGTAGTCGAAAAGAATCCAGCTCCCGAGCTCCATCGCGCTGCCACATTGCTTCTTGACCGTTTGTAGGGTTCCAGTTAGTTACAATAGAATCTTTTGAATTTATTTTAGAATCTTTTGGTAATAAAATTTACATTGATATTGTGTGTTCTTAGATGATCTTCTTCATGAATTTGTCTTACTTCTCGTGCAATCTCTTGAACTGAGGTTGGTTGAACAATTTTTGGTTTACTTAAAAGCAAAACCAAGGGGATTGAGGTGGTAATGAATATATTTACCATTTAACAATTATTATTCATTTAGATTAATTTTGTATTTATAATTTATAAAATTTCTTAAACGCTTTTTAATATATTCTTGTTTATTCTACCATCTAATGGTTGATATGAAACCTTTGCTCAGGTTTGCATGTAATAAGATTAATCTTGATTTATAGATTATAAACATATTGATCAATTAGAATATTTAATAAGCATGTTTGTAATTTATAAACACAATATTTCATATCAACCATTAGATGATAGAATAAAACAGAATATATTAAAATGGTTAAGAAAGTTTATAAATTATAAATACAAGATTAATCTAAATAAATAACAACCGTTAGATGGTAGAATATTCTGAAATATTTAAACATATTCTAAATACCGACAGATTTGCTTAAAAGCAAATTAAAAATATTAATTAAAAATAATACTACTATTAAGCAAATCAAGTGCAATTCATCAACTTTTTGGGGAGAATTTGCTGTTGCTGCTTTGGTGCGCGTGATTTCGTCACCAAGCAAAGGCTCAGGGCGCACGATTCCAAATGTGTTTCCCGCACTCGAGAATTGCTAGGATATGGAAAAGCAACGCGATGTGCGGCGAGAGGTCTTTCTTCGTACCGAATGCCCTACAGACTTCTGGAGCAGCAGAACTGTTTTATTCATTCGCGATGCCTACATCTGCGACGCATCCGCAATCGCCAGGATCGCCGCCGCCGCCTTGCGCAAGCGAGACCCAGTAGCGCAAAGGCTAAAAGGTTTCTTGCACTACACCCAGGTCGCCAAGATCCGGATCAAAGGCATGCTCCCCTGCAATCCCAGGTATGGCTTCGTGTCCGTGAAAGACGACGTCAAGGTGGAGCCTTTCATACCAAACTGTAAGTTTTTGGAAGTAACAAATTTGTCTAGAACAATAGTTCAGGGACTTTTTCCAGGAGGACTGTGGTGGAATCTCTCCAGTGTTTGTGCCAGAGACGGGCTAGCCACACCGAAGGAGCGCGTCGTCTTTGTCACCGCCAACGCCACCGGTTCTACAAGTACATCTCCTGCGAGCAAAGCTTGCGGGCGCTGGGCGTGCTCATAGAGGAGAGCTTTCGGCCGCTAGCCCCTGCAGACACGGTGTTGCAGACTTCTACAAATGCCCACGTCCGTGCTGGACTCGTTTGTCTGCGATGTCACTGCGTATGCCAAGATCAATGCGGCGGCGGCGGCTGGAGAGGATCGCTTCTTGCGCCGGATGGTGGTGAGAGCTGGGCAGTTCTACAAGCTTTCCCCCACAGAGAGGCTGGACAACGAGTGGAAAGTTTGGGCTGTCAAGCATGGCGACGGCATTCCAAGCGTGGGGGAGCTCGAGAAAGCTGCCAGGGCGGTGTTTGATCGTGGCGATGGTCAGCTGCAGCGGCTGCTTGAGCCGTCGATGCTGGAGAGCTTTCGAGACTTTGTGTGCTTGGATAAGAGGGAGTACGACGAGTACCCGGTGGTGGCGAAGCAGCTCGTTATCTTCTGCACCGGGAACTCGGAGTTTTCCGCGAGTTTTTTGGTTGACACTATCAACTAGAGGCGACTGGTGAGGGTGGTGAAGGATGTCGTTGGTCGTCGCCCAAGTGCCCAGGGACCGGATGTTTGTGTTTCGAGCCTGGGACAGGGACCAAGTATTCCTTGAGGATCCAACCAGGCCTCATGTCTTTCAAGCGGCTCCGAGTAAGCACGCTTTGGCCGTGGTGGTGATGGGGCTGGGCATGCATTCTTCGTTACGATGTTCTCGGCCTATCCAGAGAGACGGCGTCAACCTCTCACACAGCAGGAAGAACGCATCCATCTGAGCGGAGCTCCGGCTCTAGAGCCCAAGACTGGTGGTATCGAGCTCCGGCTCTATCCTCGCTAAGGATAGAGCTGGTACCGAGGCTCCGGCTCTCCAAGGTTGTAGCGGTTCCTTTCGAGCGACCAAGATAGTCGCGGTGCATTGATTTTTGTTGGCGGAGCATTGTGATCGTTCCCCTCGTATCCCGTATGGACCCCTGTTGAAGTACTTGCCCGCTTCCTCTAAAAACCGAGTGCAAGTGAAAGCATTTCTTTCACGCTAATGCCCTTGAAGATTGCTGCAGTTGTTGAGCGATCCATTTTCTTGGTTGTAGAGAAACTGCAGACCGGCGTTACAATCAGGACGCAAAAAATATTATACCTCTCTCAAGGTACTCTGCTTTGCTTTTTACACAGGACAAGAAAATGAACAACAAAAGCAGACGATTGAGATTATAACTTACCCATCTCAGCTTTCACGGACAGTCCACTGCATTATTGACAATCACACAAACCTCGATAACCTCGCCAGCTTTTCTGGATTGCTGTCGTTTGAGACTACCTTGGCGCAAGAACAAAGAGCTTTTTTTTAATCATCCTCTGTGTATTCATTCACTCATCTATTGGAATCAAGCGAACTGCAACGATATTTTTATTTCAATTATTTTGTGTAATATTTAGTGAATAATGATAGGCTACAAGTTTATTGTTTGTTTAGGCAGCATCTAAGTTGCTGCCGATATGCTCAATCACGCTCTCATAGTTGCAAAGCTAGTTTTAAATACTACAACGAGATTCTCATTCTAGGCTCTCAAAGAACCTTTTCCATCCGACATAAACGCCCTCTACAACGAGTGCCGTGAGATCTGCGGGGTCGCAGGATAATCTAGCCCTCTCAAAGCACCTCGAGTAGACATCCTTCTCCACGAACGGCGGCTCCACCCCACTCGACTTATCCACAAACAAAACATTAGGAGCCAAGATGGTGATGCTTCTCAGTACGTGCGCCAGCATTATCCTTCCCGTCCTTCCGTTGCCATCCTCAAAGGGATGGATGGACTCGTACTCCCAGAAGAAGCGCCCGGCAAACTTGACAAGGCGCTCCACCCGCTCCAAACCTCTGGGCATCGCAAAGATGTCCCGCAGCTCCTTGTTGGATCGATTCATCAGCACGATGAGGGCGCTCTTGATCTTGTCCGGCTCCAGGAAGTAGTGCTTGTGACCATCAATTGTGTACATGTACACTCGCTCACCTCGCATCCTTCCAGCGATCTCGGGATCCACAGTCTCGAGCATGCACTTGTGGGACTCGAGCAGCTTCTTGATGCCCAGCCCGGGCATCTCTCGCTCGGTGGCGGACGCCGGGAACCAAGCTCGCAATGCCCGGTGGAGGCAAGAGACATGCTCCAGCCGGTCATCGTCCTGTTTCCAGCCGCCCTCCTCCTCTTGCAAAGCTCCATTCGCGATGGCCCGCTGCGTCTCTTCCAGCGTCTCAAACCCCTCGCCCTCGATGTGGTTGACTTGGTAGAGAAACTCCGCCATAGCCTTGGGGGCGTGCTCGGCCGCCGCCCAGGCTTTCTTTTCAGGCGCAAGAGACTCGTACCACCTGACAAAACCGTCAATCTCGACCACCATCTGCCTCACGCTCGGTCCACCACTCCTCCAAAACGGAAGCTCCATGTCACAAAGAAAGGGAACCCTAAACCGCTTATAGAGCGCAAAAAGGTGGCAGGCACTTAAATATTCAAAGGATATTCTTTATACCCATAGTGAATGACAGCCTCTCCTCGCATTAAAACACGCATACTCTCCCACTTGACTTGCAAATCAAGCCTACCACCACGCTCAGATACCTGGATTTGTTCAACATTAGCGATTGTTTCAGCATTTTCCAGTGTTGTTCTTACTTGACAAGCCGAGAGCGTGTTCTTGAGCAGCTTCTTCGCCCAGTATGGAGCTAATGCGCAGTGAGCACTTCCACAAACTGGATCCTGCGAGCAAAACGCTGTTTACTAAAGAGAACGGAAAACTTCTCTTGTGCGAAGAGCACGATGTTGATGCTGTACCTCGTTGATGGCAAATCTCGGAGCAAAAAACCGCGAAACAAAATCATACGCTGAATGAGCGCTGGCTTTTGCTGTCACGAGAAGTCCAAAATCAGAGCAAGCCGAAACCTCGTCGAAGTCTGGTTTTAAGCCCCGTACGTGCTCTTCGGACGAGAGCTCTAGCTGGAAAAATAGCGACAAACAAACACATTGTTGATACGTATCAGGAAAGAAGTCTTTACTTGCAATGAGATCTCCCCGTCCAGACGTTGAAACGGCGACAACCGAGGCACCACCCAGAGTTTCAGTCAAGACGAAGTTGGAATTGTCGCAAGGAGAAGTTGTCATGACGGGAAAATCCAGCTCCACTTGGAAACTTTCACTGGACGACGTCCCGATCTTGCGAGCGGGCAACACTCCAGACTTTGTATTGAATCGAATCAAGTCGCCCTTCACAGCCTTTGTAGCAAAGAGGTAATAAGCCGAGGCCAAAGTTCCATGACCGCATAGAGACACCTATAGGAAAGAAAAGAGTTAAAAGCACAATGATAAGCTTGATCTAAAGTTACCTCGCATCGAGGAGAAAACCAACGAAGCTCATAGTCGAAAGGGGAAATCTCTTCCTCGCTGCTGTTCTTCACAAGGAACGCTGTCTGGGAGACATTGAGCTCCGTCGCTACGCGCTGCATCCACATGGGATCAGCTTCACAGGAGAGAACGCAAACCGCCGCTGGATTCCCTCTCAAACCCTCGCCAGTGAATGCATCCACCTGATCAGAGAGAGAGAGAGAGGAGAAGGAAGAAGAGGAGATAATCCACCGAAATTTCGATCGAGCGGTAGCTTACCATCACGCATTGGATGCCGCTGCCGAGATCGGAGGACTCCGCGGGCGCCATAGCTAGATCGACAAGAAATTCAAAGAACTTGGCGCTGCTCTTGCGCCGATCTGGAAATCCGGTGCTTGCGCTCCTCGCGGAGAAAGAAATTAGGGCAGAATCATTCTTATCCCTCCTTTTTGACTTTTTTTAACTGAAGAGATAAAAGAGTTAAAGCAGATTTATTCTTTTGCCCCTTTTCCCTTTGTTTCACTTTGAATTTTGAAAAGCTTTCGCACCGGACAAAACGACAGCACAGCTGGAGCGTATCTTATCGTATCCAAACCGTATGCTGGAAGAACATACGCTTTTGCACGAAGCACACAGCAGCCACTCAACGCCTCTCCTTCGCCAGACCTTCCTCATCTCAATCCGAGAAAACTAGGAAAAATTCCACTGCCATCACATTTCCTCGTTGATCCTAGCACAGATCCGAGAGAACTACGAAGAAACCAGAGAAAGAGCTCCTAAATTCCTCCAGATCTCTCATCCGAGAGAAAGAAGCACACGAATGTGAACGAAAGAATAGGAGTCTTTTAGATGTACAGGCGAAAATTCGGTCTTCCATCGATGGAAGAACTTAAAATTCTTGATCGATCGATCGATCGCAATGAGCTACTCACGAGCACAAGCTTGATCCCTGGAGAACATCCGTGACAATCGCGTAGGCCGAGCGAGGAGGGGGCGAGCTGGATCGCAGAGCCACGCCCGGTGGATCCAAATGGCTCGTCCCAAATCCAAACGCGTGAAGCCCATCCGGGTGATGGACGCTCGCTTGGCGATGCAATCGCTGCAGCTGGCGGCCGAGCTCCGACGCTTGCAAGCGAAGGAGCTGGTTGTCATGGCTGATCTGCGAGAACTGCTGCGATGCCACGCTCAGCTTGCCAAGAATGTGGCTGTTCTGCGCCCGCAGATCCAGTAGCTGGGATCGCAGCTCCTCCATATGCTGCTGCTTCCTCAGCCTCGATCGACGCGCGGACTCGCGGTTGGAGAGCATTCGCTTTTGCTTCTTGTCGTCCACGCCCCGGAGCTGCTGGTCCTCTTCCGAGGTGGAGGTCGACGGAGGAACAAAGTGATCCAGAGCTGGAAGAGCCGGACCGGGAGCGAAATCCCTCTCTGGGCCTGGAACATTGATCACTCTCGATCAGAGCTTGTAAAAACAGTGGATCTTTCTTACCCCCGGCTGGGAATTTGGGCACGCGATCGACGCTCTTCCAATTCGCTGCGCCGAGATCTTGGATCTGACCTAGGCTCTGCTGCTGGACCTCCAATCTCCACAATGGGGCAAACAGATCATCCACCGACGGCGTCCTCGGCAGCACCGATTCCTTGCTAGATCCAGCGCCGCCGGCGTAGATCCCCGCAACGCCAGCCTCGGCATCGTCCCAAGCGCCCATTCTTCTTGCGTGAAAATGTGGACAAAAGCGAAGATTAGGGTTCTTGTAGCTAGCGCTTTTGTGGACAGGTGGACGTCGCGCAGCCGTCGGTTAATGGACGGCTGTAGAATGGATGGGGTTGTCGTGGTTGCGTGGCCGAATCGCGGCCGTTGGAGTGGTGGCGTACCCAACTGACAGCACTTATCCACTCCTCACCTTTTGGATCGTCCATGTGGAATGGATCCAATTAATTTCTCTGGATACTTGTTGCCTTGCTATGGATTCTTATTAAACTTTATTTAATCGCGTTCGCCGTGGTTTCGTCTATAGATGGGATTCCTTTAGCAAGCCCGCCAGCCAATGGGAGGCATTTTTTACGGGGAACCAAAAAGATGCCCTTCGCCGGCATTTGCGTCGCGATAGTTACACAAAGTCTTAGTCAATAGTAGGCAACAACGATTTTTAAACCAACGAAGATTCCATGGCAAAGATACCTGCAAAAAAACGTGTAGAATTCAACCTTTTCAATTCCACTGGCATATGCTTTCCACTTGAAAAGAACTGACGACTTTTGTTTGTATGCTTGAGGACAAAATGTAGGCAGCTCCATGCCTTGGGTCAATGCTTATCAGCTTGTCTACAGCTAATCTAGCATAATCTATCGCATCTTCATGGTTTTTGCAAGATCCAAGAAAGCACACCCAGTCTACAGTGTCTGGAACAAAGGGCATTGTGTTTATAAGGCCCAGAGCATCATCTAGATATCCAGATCTTCCAAGCAAATCGATCATACAAGCATAGTGTTGTTTCGTTGGATTGTGAAGATAATCTTGTCTCATAGAAGAAAAGCAGCATTTCCCAGTGTAGAGCTCTCCATCGTGACTGCAAGTGATTAGCATCGAAACAAAGCAAGTCTCTTCAGGATCAATCACTAGCTTCATCTCCAAAAACATTCTTTTGGCATCTTCGGTATGCCCTTTCTGGGCATATGCGGCAAGCATAGCACTACAAAGAACTGCGTCTTGCAGTGGAATCCCATCAAACATCCTTTTTGCTAATCTAATTTCTCCATTTTGAGTAAACCCACCTAGCATACAGGTCCAAGACACTAGATTTTGCTGTGGCAACTCATCAAAAACTCGCTTTGCTGAAAAAACATGCCCACATTGGGCATATGCCGTAAGCATACAAGTTGCCGAAATTATATTCCTCTGGGGCATCTGCTTGTGCATCTGCTCGGCCTCGTCGACGTGGCCGTTCAAAGCATATGTTGCCACGATGGCATTCCACGTCACCAGATTCCTTTGGGGCATCTCATCAAACAGCCGCTTTGCTTTCTCCACATGCCCCTTGTGGGCGTACCCAGTCAGCAGGGAGTTCAACGTAACCACGTCGTGGCGTCGCATGGACTCAAAGATTCGCTCGGCATCTCCTAGATGCCCACTCTGGGCATATGCCGCGACAATAGCGTTGCAGGATACTAGGGACTTCTCTGGCATTGTGTGAAAAAGATTCTTTGCTCGGTCCAAATCCCCGTGCTGGATATACGCTGCCACCATGGAGTTCCACGTCACTGTGTTCCAGCTTGGCATAGAATCAAACATTGACTTTGCGCGGAAAAGGTGCCCATTTTGGGCATATACCGCAATGGCGGCATTCCAAAGAACACCGTCCCACTCGGGCACCTGTACGATTATGAGATCCATTTCTTCGATTTGGCCACTGCTTCCGTAGGATTTAAGCATTGATGCCCAAGAGAAGAGATCTCTCTCCGGCATCGTATCAAATGTGTTCTTGGCTTCCTCCAAATGCCCATTTCGCGAGAATGCCGCGAGGATCGAATTCCAGGAGACGATGTCTTGGGTGGGCATGATCTCGAAAATGTGCCTGGATCGATCGAGCTCTCCGTTCTTGCAAGCGCAATCCAGGAAGGAATTCCAGGAGACGAGGTCCCAGGCGGGCATCTCGGTGAAGAAGCGCTGTGCTCGATCGATCTCGCCGCTGTGAGCGTAGGCCGCGAGCATCGAGTTCCAGGAGATGAGATCGCGCTGCGGCATTGCAGCGAAGATTTTGATGGACTCCTCGATTTGCTCCTTGCTGGAGAATGCCGCCAGCATCGCGTTGTGCGAGGCGAGGAATGGATTGGGCATCTCGCGGAAGACAATTCGCGCCTCTTCCACGAACCCATTCCGGGAGTAGGCATGGAGCATGAGCATCCAGGAGAAATCATCGCGCCGCGCGAGGGCGTCGAAGATCTCTCGGGCATGATCCACCCGTCCAAATCTACCATACACCTCGAGCAGCTTGTTGGAGACGAATCCCTCGCGCGGAAGATCGAGACGAGATTGGAGGAGAGAATGCGCTCTCTTCACATCGTTGATCGATCGGCAAGATTGGATGAGCTCTACGCATTCCTGGTGTCTCATCCAAGAACACGAAAAGTATTATCGTTAATCTAATCTTAACTTTCAAAGCAAGGGGTTGTAGCTCAAATGGTAGAGCGATATAGCCATAGGTAGGTGGATCGATACCCATTTTTTCTTCCTTTAAGATTTTTCTAATCCTCTATTATTTAATTTTATGTTGAACTATTCTTAATTTTCAAAGCAAAGAGATGTAGCTCAAATTAGAGCGATGGTCGACGATAGACATATCTCCATTTTCTTTTTCCTTAGATTTTAGTAATCCTCTATTATTTTATGTTAATCTATTCTTAATTTTCAAGCAAGGGGATGTAGCTCAAATGGTAGAGCGATGGTCGACGATAGACATAGGTAGGAGGATCGATACCTCCCATCTCCATTTTCTTTTTCCCTTAAGATTTTTCTAATCCTCTATTATTTTATGTTAATTCATTCTTAATTTTCAAGCAAGGGGATGTAACTCAAATGGTAGAGCGATGGTCGACGATAGACATAGGTAGGAGGATCGATGCCTCCCATCTCCATTTTCTTTTTCCCTTAAGATTTTTCTAATCCTCTATTATTTTATGTTAATTCATTCTTAATTTTCAAGCAAGGGGATGTAGCTCAAATTGTAGAGCAATGTCGGACGATCGGCGTAGGTAGGAGGATCGATACCTCCCATCTCCATTTTCTTTTTCCTTTAAGATTTATTCTAATCCTCTATTATTTAAATTTATGTTAATCTATTCTTAATTTTCAAAGCAAGGTCGGACGATCGGAGGATCGATACCTCCCATCTCCATTTTTTTATTTTGGAAAGGTTTTAGGGCTACTTGTTATCGCGAATGGCTTTGGCTCTCGGCTATGGCGCCATGCCATTGCCGAGGCGCTGCTGCTTCAATGCCGCCTCTTCTTCTTTCAATCGGTGAGCTGAGATGTCAATCTCTTGTGTAGCACTGAGCATTTGAGCTGAATCGGATTGCGCATTTCATGGATTGAGCGTTCGTTGCGCAGGGTTTTGGTCGTGAGAGCTGCTGCGCGAATGAGCGCTGCGCAAGAGACTCTCGAGGTGCTGGAATGGAAGAGACTGTCCAGTGCTGTTTCGAGTTTTGCTAGCACTGCGCTGGGAAGGCAACGCCTCCAGGTTCATTGAAGAAATTTTCTAGCTTTTGCTGATACTTTGAGGCGTGCGTTCTCTCCAGGTTCTCGAACTGCCCAGCACTGAGAGTGCCAGTGAGATGCTTCTCTCGGAGACTCATGGCGCATTGGAGTTTGAAGCTCTTCGTGGGAATTCTTGTGACCTTGGAGCAATCCAAACAGATGTGGTAACACAAAGTTTGATACGATTGCTGTAGGAATTATTTTTCTTCTTCCCTGCAGGTTAAAGTTGGATTGACTCGTGCTAGCAAAGGAGTTGCTCTATCGGGCAGAGAAGCTGCTGCCCTTGCCGCTATGCTTGAAGCAGCTCGTTCTCTCAGGCATGCTGCTTTCTCTTCGTTTCAAGAAAACAAGGAGAAACAAGAGATTTTGCGTCCTATCTATGATATGGTAAGCATGGACACACTTTTCTACAAGCTAACTGCGATGTTTTGCTTGTCAGCTTTGCTCCATTGATGCCGACGTTGATACTACAAAGACGATCTGGAACGCTGTTAACGACGATGGTTCGGTGAAAGATTCAGCGGTATAATGATTGAACTAGTGTTCCTTGCTGCTGACGTTTATATTGCAGAGCCCCGAGCTACGAACTGCGAGAATGGAACAAGCCTCGTGCGAGAGAAAGGTACTACTGAGTGAATGCTTTTGGATACCGTGGAGAGGATGTATGATTTATAATAGCTTCAAGAGCTTATGACGAGGATTGTCATCGACAGGCTTGCTGGCGATCCTAATGGTCAGGTTTGTTTATTACGCTGTCTTCAGAAGGTGAAAATCATGTTGAATGTTATCAGGTTGCCAGCCTTGATGGAAGGCTTTGCGTGGCAGTTTCTACTGAAAACAGTTCGAAAGTGCCAGGTCTACTCTTGCAAAGGTAATCTTGTCTTTGCAACGACTGCTTTCCATATCACATCTTTTGCAGTTCTGCCGGAGGATTAGTTTCCTACGTAGAACCTTCTGCAGCTGTTGCATTAAACAACAGTTTGTCGCAGGCTAGAGCAGATGCTGCTCAAGCTGAATACCGTGTTCTGGATGATCTCACGACCAAGGTCTTTCCTCCTTGCATCCCCGCTCTCGCTATAGCTTCCTGAGTCTGGTTTTGTGGATACTTCAGTTGAGACCTTCTCTCAGCAATTTTTCTTTCACATTGGATATTGTTGCAGATTTTGATGTGGTAAGCTTCACTGCCTTGTTATCCTTAACTTGTTGGATCTGTGTAGGTGCTGGCTCGTGGAAGATACAGCTCTTCTATTGGAGCGACCAGACCTTCATTTGTACACGCGGAAAGAGACGAATCGGAGAGTACATTGGACGAGTTTCTAGTTCTTTTGGAAGGGGCCAGACATCCTCTGTTACTAGAACAACACCGTGGAAACTTACGTGAAGCGAAAGTAAAACTGAACACGAAACGGAAGGTTGACATATGTGCCTTTCATTTTGCACACTCACCACAAAGCTTCTCCAGATTCTTAACAGGATGAAGTCACGGGCTTTCACCAGTGCTCAGGACTATCAAGCGGCAGAGGAAGCTATTACCAAAGCTGAAGAAGAAGTAATCATCGATTTCAGATGCTGTCTCTAACTTTTACATTCAATCAGCTAGGTTGCAGAGCTGGAGGCCTCCGCACCCGTTCCCATTGACTTCCTTATCAAGAGAGAAACAAAAGTTGTCACCATTACTGGACCGAATACGGGAGGCAAAACTGCTGCTATCAAAACGCTTGGATTAGCTGTGCTAATGGCCAGAGCAGGTAAGCTTCAGTGTTTATGCCTATTGTTCCTTAGAAAAATTCCTTTTTGCAGGACTTTACGTTTTAGCCAAAGAACCAGCTCTAATTCCATGGGTTGATAGAGTTCTTGCTGATATAGGAGATCAACAATCGTTAAGCCAGTCTTTATCAACGTTCTCCGGACATTTGCTCAGAATCAAGGTGTGTATGGGAAGGCGGCCAGAGTTTTTCGAGCTTACACATTTTTGCAGCGGATCAAAGAGGAGTCAACGAGCTCTTCTCTAGTTCTTTTGGACGAGGTCGGTTTGCTGCAACATTTAGCAAGTGCTGGATAAATGTTCGAAGGTTTTGCAGGTTGGAACTGGTACAGACTTTGTGGAAGGCGCGGCTTTAGGAATGGCAATGCTGGAGTCATTTGCAGCTGGTAGTCTTCTCACTTTGGCCACAACACATCATGGAGAACTCAAGATGCTCAAATATAGGCAAGTGCTATTCAACAGGCATTTTATAAGCGCCTCAGTTGTGGTTTTTACTTTTGTTACAGTGATGATAGATTCGAGAATGCATCAGTCGAGTTCGACGAAGAGAAGCTCAAACCAACTTACCGACTTCTTTGGGGGCTTCCAGGTGAATAGTAGTAACTCATGGAGCGTGTAGTATCATACTGTTTGGTTTGCAGGACGTTCGAATGCTCTAAACATTGCAGCACGGCTGGGCCTGCCCGAAGAAATCATAATGGAGGCCCGAAGCTTGCACGGAGCAGCCAATGCCGAGTTAAACGAGGTATGGTCCCAGAGTTTGGAGGTGAAAATCCGCAAGTTTTACGTGTAAACTCCAGGTGATCATGACGCTGGAACAAGCTCGGCAGAAGTTTGAGCACGATTTGTCCAAGAGCCAGAAACTCTTGGGGTAAGCAAGCACGCTTTCCTGATCGATCAACCTGGTATCTTGGTGTTTGCAGGGAAACCAAAAGGCATTATCGTGCACTCTCGATTGCTCAGAAAGAGATTGAGGAGTACAGAAAGACGGCTGCGTTGGATGCCAACGATCAGCTCGCAGTGGCTGAAGCAGCGGCACGAAGCGACCTTAACAAACTCTATCATTCGTAACGCTCCCTGGAAAAGGAATTCCAAGCGAAGAACACTTCCTATTATCCTTGTTTAGACTAATCTAATTCTAATTGTCAAAGCAAGGGGATGTAGCTCAAATGGTAGAGCGATGTACGACGATCGGCATAGGTAGGAGGATCGATACCTCCCATCTCCAAATGTTTTTTTTAGTGCCTACCATCCATATATAACAGATTTCTCCATTACTATCTCAAAAAAAGAAGGAAAAAACTATTTAACTCAAAGAAAGAAGAAAAAAAAACTAGGCTTTATCAAGAGTGATCGAATGAACGAACGAAGGAATATCAATAGCTCCAAGTTTTCTCCATCATCAGCTTTGGCGGCTTGGAGCTCTCTCTCGCGAGTGGAATGTCCGCATAGATCTTGAAAGGCCCAGTTCCATCCTTGCTCGCTCTCGACCAGTCCACCACAATGCTCTTGTCCAGCCCCTTGTACGTCGCCTTGATGCTATCCTCCTTGCTCACCTTCCTCGACACTCCAAAATCCCACGTCTTGGTTCCCAGGTGGAATGCCGGCTCCAAGCAAGCCCCAGATCGATCGTGCACGAACGAGTACCTCGCTCTCCCCGCCTGGGACGCGAAATCGTAGCTCAGGCCGAGCTTGTTCTTGGGATCCAGCGTGAGCGCCGCCTCGACCGCGGTGGAGGATGGATCGCTCTGGTGGTGGGTGTAGCAGAGATTGAGCGTCCTGGAGCCCATGACATTGGCGGTGCTGGAGAAGTGGAACTTTGGGGAGCGCGAGCCCAGATCGTAGTCGAAGAGGAAGGAGCCGGGCTTCTCGACGCCGAGGGAGAGGCCGTCCAGGGATGGGCCGCTGGCGAAGGTGTCGTCGGTGCAAGAGGCGCGGAGGAGCAAATCGCCCGCCTCGACCGTGAGGACGCCCACCGCGGACCTGGATGCCGCATCGATTCGCGTCTTGAAACACGCCCGTGGGAAGCGAATGCCGCCGCCGCCGCCATCGCTGGTGTCGGTGCCGCTGCTCGCGGCCTTTCCCCACGCCATTCTCTCGCTCCCTAAAACCCTAGAGCGCATGCCTAGGGTTTAAACATTCATTCGTAACGAATATCCGATTGGTTTGCTGAATATTCTCAGAATATTAGTTTTATGTCTCAAATTCAAAAAACTTCCAATATGGGACACTGGATTTCCTCCTGGATTTCTCCGGCCAAGTTCGCCATCCTCCCCGTCCTCCCACTAGGGTTTCCTCCTGGCTCAACGCTTGGAGCAAGCATTGAGAAAGAGGGAGAGAGAAATTTTCTCCCTCTTCACATCCTCCACAAGCACTATTTAGTCCCATCATAAATCTCTTTAGAGAGATCTCCTTGGCAGGGTTATCAGGGAGAAATGTGAGCTAATAATTTACTAATGTAATTGATTGATACAACCATGAAACATGAGAAGGATTACAAGGACGTGATTGCTAATTTGGACCTTAACCAGGTAATTACTACTGAGGGATTAAGGAAGAAAAAAGAGATAAAGCAGAATTGTAAGGCTTTTGAAAAGCCTTTGATAGCCTTTATAGTAGTTTGTTCAGTTGGACAAACTTTTCTATAAGTAGTCACTTTTAAATGATCTCTTCTCTTCAAGCTTTGAATTTTAAAAATTAAAATAGATCTAAAACACAATAGAAACTCCAAGCTTTATAGCTATTGGCAAATGATGTATGTATAAATTAAGAGCAAGCATAAAGTATTTAAGAAACTTCATAAGGATGGATAATTATTTAAACTTGTACAACCAATATTACATTAAGATCAAAGAGTTAGTTGATATTACTTCTTTGTGAAGCAATATAACTTTTAAATGTAGTCTATGTTAAATAACAAAAAACAATTTACTTGTTGTAGTATGTAAATTAATTAAATAAAAATTAAATTTTTAGCTGATTTTATATTTTCTTTTGTTACCATATGATATAACATTTTATTTAATATATATCTCACCATTTTCAGAGCTAATTTTAATTAAGGATAAAAAATAGAATAATACATCTTTTTAATTTATCTCACAATTGCCATAAAAAAAATAGTAGTGCCATAACATATATTTTTATTGTTCTTCAAACCATTTTAAAAATTTCTATGTATTTTAATGAGTGAACTCAGGATTTAAAGTTACAGTTAATTGTCAACTAAGATTATTGTTTTTATTTTTTGGTAAGTAATGTAGGAGATGAGGCTTTTATGACAATCCAAAAGGAGGAACTAGCATTTAAATATTGGGAATACGGATATTGGGATGCAAAATTCACATAGTAAACCCTATTAGTCACTATTTTTTTAATGACATTTAGTTCTTTATAAACTTTATCTGTAACAGTATTTTTCTCAAATAATAAAAAATTATTTAGTTTGTCATATAAATATTTTTATCAATTTATTGGACATATAATTGTATTATTTTTCTTTAACACTTGGTCACTAAAGTGAAATATTGGTCATAAACATTAAAAATATAAATAATAACATAATTATTTGAAATATATATTGCAGTTTAATTTTAATCAATCCTCTTTTAAATTTTTTATTATAGTATATTTATATCTTATATATACACAACTTAAAATAATAAATAAAAAAATGATCATTTAAATTATAAAAGTGATTAAAAATAAATAAATAATATTATATAAAATATAATGCAATTAATTTATATTTAAATTGATTTTCTAGAGAGATATAATCAACTTTTAAGTTATTAAGTTTTTAATTTATTAAAAGGCAATAGAATATATCCCACTTAGAATAAATTTCAAAGTAGTTATTTTAATATTGTGTTTTTTATTTTAAAAATGAAAACTTCAAGATAATAACTTCTAAATAAGTACAGTTTAAAATTTTAAATAGATTTAATTATAGTTAATTAAATTATTGAGAACTTATTTAATCTAGTTTTGAACGAAAGAGTGTAAATTACATGGTATTTTAAAATAGTAGAATAAATTTTATTGCATGTATCCAAAATGCTATTTCATAATTAATATGGTTATAAATATTTCAACATTCAATTTTAGTGTCTAAAACTTTAACCGAACCAAGTTATCATTTTTAAAATAATGGTAAAGATAAATGGTATGACATAAGTTTTTCATAAATATTTTAAAAGTTTTTTTTATCTTTGCTAAATTAAAATACAAATAAATAATATATATATATCTAATTTTTAGAAAAAAAACATAATTTAGATGTTTTATTAAATTATATTACACTGTGAGTGCTCAAAATATAAGAATAGGTATATTATTTACGGTATGTATGTATGTATGTATGTATGTTTATATATATATATATATATATATATATATATATATATATATATATATGTATTTACAAACTTTACACCATCCTCCCCTCCAGAAGATGAAAAAAGTGATAGCAATAAGTCAGATGGAATATTTAGAGCTTCTACTAGGTGATTATAAATTACCATAAGAATTTAAAACTCCCACAAAACCACCAACAAAGTTTTTCACAATCATAATTGAAATAAAACCCAAAACTATAGAACTTTAAAGTCATAATTTTGAATGAAAGCAAAGGATTTTAAAAACCATTGTAATTCATGAAATATCATTGTAATAAATGATACATCCTATTTTTAAATCTTCCTACTAATAATCTTCCAAGACCATTGTTAACTCAAACTCATGACCATAAGTAAAAATTTGCCTCTTTATCTTTATCTAACACTATATATAAAAAGTTGAACTTACACCACTTGTTTGCCATATCTTCTTTATCCCCTCTTTGAAGGAATTTTTTTTTTAAGCATTAGTTTCATTCGATCTTATTATGCTCATTCTTATTTTGTTATCTATGTTTGGCCTTACTTCATTATCACACTTGTTTAGCCTCATTACGTTAGGGTTAAATGTTCCATTTGAACTTGTTATATTTGCCCTCATCCCATAATCCATATCTTTCACATTTGCTCCACTATTGTATTTATTCATCTTTACTCCATCATCAAGCCAGACACCCATCTGCCCCCTCTACCCCCTCTGAAAAAAATATTTTTTGAAGCATCAGGGCAAAGAGGAGAAAGTGAAAAAAATTGAGAAAGAAATAGTGTGGAAGAAGAAAAAGTGGACAAAAAAGCATTGGATAAAGAATTTACAACAATTGGCAATGCAAAAATAAAGAAATCAAAGAAGAATATATGCTCAAAGTTTAGAAAATAAAGGACTTTTTATCATAAAATATTTTGGTTACCACAATATAAGCAAAAGATTCACATTGCTTAACCTTTTCAACACATAACTTAACATTTGAGACAAGAAAATTAATAATAACATTCACACTCTCAAGGGAATACATAAACTCCTCAACATCAATGGTAAAATAAGAGCTCTTAACAGCACAAAGAAATGAAGACACACACTCAACCCAAAACTTTAGCTAAAATGACTTAACCCTTGGAATAAAAAAATACTCAACACCAAAACTGATCAAAGACTTTGCCAACAAAATAAAAATAAGAATCTCACCTTTATGCACATATTCAACATTTTGGCTAAGAAATAAAAGAATGTTAAAAAAAAATAGAAGGTAAAAATAAAAGATCAAATGGCAAATTGAAGGATTGATACCTACCTTGTGAAATCTCCATTTCATCTCCAAAGCTATTTCCATAATAATTAAACTCATTAAAATGATCTAAAATCCACTTAAGCTCATACACATCATTTTCCTATAAACTTGATTCTTCAACATTCTCCAAGAACAAAATTGCATCATCCATAACTCACCAATTGATATCACAATCATGAGAGATAGCATAACACCAAGAATAGGACAAGGCATATAATCATGTCCCATAGAAGTTGGAAATGGTAACATATAAAGGATGAGTGCAATATTAACATGATCACACATCACAACACCAAAAGTTTGATCTAATAGAGTAACATTAGCAATCTTAAATGACATACTTCTTAATTGATGACAACATAGTATGGTAGGAAAAAAGAATGCAATGAAAATTAGAAGAAAGAGTAAATCTAAATATAGCGATAACTAGAGTTTTAGATCTTGCAAAAAATTAATACAAATCTAGATTTAAAAGAGAATTAAGAAATAAGAACAAAAAACACAATATAGAACACTAAAGAAAAATATTATTAAAAAAACTTTGCTCTTTAAGGACAAATTACAATGCCTTTTATTTAAATGATATAAGAATAAATATATTAATTAGGGTTTAAACCACTGTTTATATACAAGAATGGATGGATTAGATTCAATCCAAAATACGGTCCACTATAATTAACATATTACTTATCTAATGTAACATACGTATTTACAAACCTTATAACATAATGGATCTAGAGGGAGAACCAAAGTTTGGTAGACCCTAAAAGAAAGACCATGGTGGCTTAAGTGTGATCGCAGATAATCATTCTTTGACGAGGGGAGGATTGTTAAGCATAAGGTCAGAACACTTTATTTTAATTTAATTTGAATTTAGTAGCCAGTAAGAATTTTCTTTACTGGAAGGTGACATACAATTCCTAAGCTTTTGCTTCCAGAGTTTTGGGCCTGGCAGACATTGCGAAGAACTCCGTGATTACTTCCAGAGGCATGCCTTTGGTCTCTGGAACTTTCAACAGCGTGAAGAACCACGCCACCGAAACAAGCACCGCAAAGCAGCCAAAGATCCCCGCCACTCCCAGCTCCAGCAGCAGCATTGGGAAGAGGTTCGTGAGCAAAATGCTGCAGCTCCACATGGTCACCTGGCAGATCCCAATGCACACTCCACGAACTCGCGTTGGGAAAATCTCCGAGGCCAGGATGTTTGGAATGGGACCAAAGCCCATGACGAAGGTGCACACGTAGAGCACAACTCCCATGAATGAGATGGTCGATTGGACGACTCCTTTTCGTATGGAATTGGAGATAATCAGCATCACTAGCGAGAGTAGCAGCAATGGAAGTGTCGTGAGCAACAATCGCCTGGAAAAAGGAGAAAGAAATCGTTTATATGAATGTAATTTGCAAGCTTTTGCCTTACCTTCTTCCCGTTCGATCCATAAGTCGCATGGCCACCACGATCGCAGGCAGCATCAAGAGACACGCTAGTCCACTTCCAAGTATCGAGGCTGAGTCTGGGTTTAATCCCGCGTTTGCTAGGATTTGAGCAGCACCGCACCGCTGGAGGATCTGTGGAACGTAGTACAGAACAGCATTGATTCCGCTAAGCTGAAAAGACAGACAGCGTGAATGAGGAAACACTAGGAAGAAACAAACTTTTTAAGTACCTGTTGGAGGACTTGTAAAACTACTGCCACCATAAGAGCACGATGAACTCCACCTTCGAGTAGATCCGACCAAGCAGGGCCTTGTAGAGCTGTTTCGATGGGATGGATCATAGCTGGACCAACGGCAGACTTTGAGAGCAGACTTCCACAAGATTGTGCTGGCTGGCCAACAAGAGCCGCGGCCTGAATCGCTTCGCCACCACCCGGGAGCGAGTTTGCCAATTTCTCGGGACTATCTTGCAGCAAAAAAACTCTTTTGAAGGTGACCACATTGTCTTTGGTGCTTCCCTGTTGTTGTTCTTGCCACTGCCACCCCAGTTGCCAGCCACCGCCGATTCCAACGCTAGGAACCAAAGACTCGCCACCGGTATAACTCCCGTAGAAACTTCGAGTTTCCTGTAAAAGGCACCTTCCACTCTGTCCAAGTTCGTCTTCAACAGACTTCCTTCTGATGAATGGTGTTTTCAGGATCTCGTCGTCAAATTCTGCAAGGGAACGGGAACTCGTCTGATCATCCTCAGGCTTCTCGTCGTCAAAATCACCACCTTCGCTGCGTGTGTCTGATGCTTGCGAGATGTCGTGTGTGGACTGGAGGCTTCCAATTATTGTCACCACCGGATCAACCAACTGGAGTTTGCTGGGTTCTGCAGTTGTGTGCCTAGAGAGCGATTCGGCAGGCTTGCTTATAGCGAGCCATGAGATGCCTGATTCTGGAGCGCTCAGAACCGAGCTCTTTCTCGAGTAAGTGGTCTCGCTGGCTGGCTCCAGCACCCATTCCTGCAGTGAAGTATCTGCTCCAACGCCGAGTCCTTCGACGAGAAGTGCAAGCTCGGCTGCATCAAACTTTAGCTCGTAAAATTCCAAAGAAAAGAAAAACCAAGACAGAAACTTACGAGCAACATCGTTCTTGTTCCTGAGTTTCTGTAGAATGCCCCTTGCTTTCAGCATCTTTCCCTTGCTAACAAGCCATCTCGGAGACTCTGGCAGATAGGAAACTCCCAGAAGTAGAAATAGCACTGAGGGCAGGAGCAGAAGGCCCAGCATGAGCCTCCAATTCGGCGTGTCCATCAGCGAGAGGCAGAAGCAATAGATATACGAAAGAAGAAGACCTCCGGAACCCGTGAACTGCGGATACGTCAAAAGCTGGCCTCGGATCTCCGCTGGAGAAAGCTCTGCTATGTAGATTGGAGTTATAGTCACCGAGATTCCACTCCCAGCACCAACGAGCAGCCTTGCCAGAACAAGCACCGCAACGTTGGGTGACCATATCGTCACGCAAGAACCGAGAATGTAGAGAGCTGCCGACACGAGCAGGATTGAGCGTCTACCCAGCCAATCCGCACCAGGTCCGGAGCAGAGTGTACTCAGGAAAGCACCAATAAGAGAAGAAGCAGCCACAGTTCCTTCTAGTCCCGGACTTTCTTCCAAGTCGAAGGCTGGTTTTATGAATAGCAAAGAACCTTTAAAAGGAAAGAAAAAAAAAAAACAAGATTTTTCAGTTCCAATATAGAGCAGCACAAGAGCTTTACCTGCGATGGCACCATTATCCCAACCTTGGAGAAAATTTCCAATGGAAGCAGCTGCCGCGATGAAGATTGGTGGCTGCATCGCAATCCCAAATTTGTGAGAGCTGACTACAGCATACCTCTGAAAGAATCTCACAATTATCCAGACTTCTCTCGAGGCATGTCACAAATGACAAGCCTGCAAAGGTGTCAAAGTCTGCTTTGTCTACGTAGCTCGATGTAGTCACGACAATGTCATACGTGTAAGGCCAGTATTTGCTGCACCTGAGCCGTTGGATTGATCATCGATGTTAGCCATTTAAGTAAAACAAGAAAAAGAAGACAAACCTGGAGATCTTTCTCACTCGGAACTTCCGAAAGTGTTGGCCACCAGCACATAATTCTCAGCTCCTCGATGATCCAATGCAGCTATCTTCTCAACAGCAATCCTTGCAACCTCTTCGTTCCTCCATTTAGAGCAGCCACTTAAGATGGTCTTCCAAAAGACCACATTTGGCTCCAAGCCAATCTCCTCCGCCATAGCCACAGCTTCCTCGAGCTGGTTTGCACGACCAAGAACATCGACCAGGCAGGCGTAGTGCTCGGCATCCGGAACTATACCGTGATCAGAACACATCACTCGAAAGCACTCCTTGGCCTCGTTAACTTGTCCACCATGGCTCAGCGCTGAGAGAACATGTTGAAAAATCACTCTGTCCGGTGCCACCCGTTGATCGATCTGCATTCTCTCGAAAAGATCCAACACCTTTTTCCCGTCACCTTGGTTGCTGTAGCCTGCGATGAGGGAGCTCCAAGCAACCAAGTCCTGCTTAACCGAATCGAAAACCTGTTGAGCCTCGACCATGCTTCCACACCGGCCGTAAAACCAGACCAGAGAAGCCGCGACGCCTGGACATGACTCCAATCCCGCTGCTCGCGTCTGATGATGAATCTCTCGTCCTGCTTCCAAAACTCCCAAGTTTCCACAAGCCTTGAATGCTTCGACAAATGTGGCAGCGTCTGGCCTGGATCCTTGATCTTGCATTTGGGCGAAAAGCTGCAGAGCTCGCTCGCTCTTGCCGTGCTGGACGTAGCCTCTGATGATGGAGTTCCACGCCAAAACGCTGCGTTGAGGCATTTTCCCAAAGACTTGCTCGGCTCCTCGCAAGTTCCCCAGCTTGGCATAAGCATCGACGAGGCTGCTGGCCACGAACACCTCCGACTCGTACCCGCTGAGGATGATCTCAGAGTGGAGGGCAGCAACCTTCCGTGACGTAATTTCTTCGTCAACTTCCACCATTGGAATCGCAAGGCTGGAGCAAGCTTTGAGTGCAGCGATGTAAGCCCGAGCATTCGGCTCTAGTCCTTCGTCTTGCATGCGTCGGAAATAATCCAGAGCAACCTCTCCTCGTTGGTTCAAAGCATGCCCGAATATAAGTGCTGTCCACGACACAACGTTGTGTTCCGTCATCCTGTCGAAAACTACTTGTCCCTGGTCCATGCTCCCACATTTGGAGTACATGTCTACCAACGCGCTTCCGACGAACACATCTGCTTCTTCTTGTCCGCTTCTTGCAAGCAAGGAATGGATGGATCTTCCCTTGAGTAGAAGAAACTCGTCGTCGGTCTGTTTCCCGACCTCTCGCTTGGCCAGGCTCGAGCAAGCGCTCAAAGCCGCAACGTAAGTTCGAGCATTTGGTTCGAATCCATCCCCGAGCATTTTTGCGAACATCTTTAGTGCCAGATCGCCATGACCATCCTGTGAGTAGCCCCTGATCATCGAGTTCCATAAGACCACGTCTTTGCTGGCCATTCTGTCGAAGACGTCTCGTGCCTCGGGCATGCTGCCGCACTTCGAGTACAAGTCTACCAGAGAGCTCGCCACGAAACTATCCGTCTCGAATCCAGTTTTTCTAAGTTGCTGATGAATGGTCATGGCTTTTGTCAAGCACAGCATTGTCGCCGTCTGCTGCTGGTCCTCAGGTTCCACTTCTGATCTTGTTACCAATCCAGTGCAAGCACCGAGAACTGCAACGTAAGTCCGAGCGTTTGGTTCCACGCTCCCGTCGTGCATGCGGTGAAAAAGCTCCAGATTTAGCTCGTGCTTTCCGCACTGAGTTGCAGCAGAGATTATAGCGTTCCAGAGCACAACATCAGGACGGTTCACCGCGTTGAAAACCTGCTGTGCGTCCACCATGCTGCCCAGCTTCGCGAACAGATCCACCAGAGTGCTTGCAACGAACAAGTCCGTCTCGTGTCCAGCCTGTTTGAGCTGAGAGTAGATTTTCCGACTTCTGTCCAGCAAAACGATCTTCTCTTTGGCGCCGTCGGCGCATCTACTGCAGGCCTTTAATGCAGCGACGAAAGTCCGAGCGTCCGGGACCAAGCCTTTCTCTTGCATCCTCTCAAAAAACTGGAGACTGATCTCGCCTTGGTCACAGTGAGTATAGCCCGTGATCATAGACGTCCACGAAACTACACTGGTCTCTGCCATCTTGTCAAAGACCTCCCGTGCAAGCTCCATACTCCCACACTTCACGTAGAAATCAATAAGAGAGTTCGCGACTATAAGCTGCGACAGAAGCCCGTCTCTGCCAAGCTGAGAGCGTAACGCACAACCTTTCCTCAGAGAAACCACTTTGACAACTGTGCCGTCAACTAGAGTTCCCTTCTCCCGGACTGCCAAGCTCGAGCAGGCAAGAACAGCAGCTACGTAGGTCCGAGCACTTGGCTTGAATCCTTGCTCTTGCATTTTCTCGAACAATTCCAGAGCTAGCTCCCCCTCCCCAAACCGTGCATGGCCGGAGATGATAGAATTCCACGAAACAGCGTCGCGGCTCTCCATCTTGCTAAAGACGTGACGAGCTTCCACCAAGTTCCCCAGCTTGGCATAGAGATCCACCAGCGAGCTTCCCACAAAGACGTCCGACTCGTGGCCAGCCTTTAAGATCTGAGCGTGTAGTGCCTTCGTTTTCTCCAAGAGATCACCACCGTTCTCATCCTGGGGTTTTCGTCTAGAGACCAAGCTGGAGCAAGCCTTCAATGCAGCGACATAGCTCCGAGCATCAGCAACAACGCCCTGCTCCTGCATTTGCGAAAAGAGCTTCCAAGCCACCTCCGGATCGCCGCTGTCGACACTCCCAAGGATCATAGAAGTCCACGAGACGACATTCCTGTGAGGCATTTCCTGGAAGAGCTGCCAAGCCTCCCCAACCCCACCGCACTTGAAATACATGTCGATCAAAATGTTCTCCAGCAAGATCGATCGAGAAAGCGCCGAGCTCTGCCGAAGATCGCAGTGAATCCTCCTCCCGCTCCCAATGTCTCTCGATCTGGCGCAATATTTCAGCGCCGCGACAGTGGCTGCCATGCCCGGCGCCTGGCTGCTGCGCCGCTGAGAATCGTATTCTTGCAGCGCATTGCCGCTCCACTCGTGGATCTTGCTTACCGCTGCTCGTCCCTCGCGAGCGCGCCATCGCATTCACCCGCCCTAAAATATGTGTCCAATGCCCAGGAATTTCTTTCTTAAAGCATCTTAAGTAAATACTAGTAACCTTGGACTAAAGAGCTGCAATGTAGTATTACATGGAAGATTTTTCTCTTTTATTTGGCAATTTTATTTGAGCTATGGAGCTCTTTAGCACTGGATGAAGAAGCTGTTCCATCCAAAGCCCGAGCAGTCCTGTACAGAGCGACTAAACCGTGTGTGTGCTACACCTCGGCAGTTTGCCGTGTTGTAGGCCGCAGCAGTCTGGCCCTGGTACACAAAGCTGTAGCCGCCATGCTGCGAGGCTCTAACATTGGTGCATCCACAAGCACTGTAGCGCTCCAGCACATTGTTACACCCAGGCCCTGCCCAAGCATCGAAGAAGCTTGCATTGGCTGTTATCATCGATCCCACAACAGCGATCGCGACAAGAACGAGCACCATTTTTCCTGCCATTGTCACACAAACACAAAGCTATGTTATGATCGTCAATCAAATGAAAACTCTTTCAAGGAAATATAATGAACGTCTAAGAGCAGACAACAGTGAGTCAGCTCTTGCATGCATGCCACGAAACAGTCAAGGGTCAAAGGTAGTAAAAAAAATGCTAACTCTAAACCACATGCGAAACAGTCAAGGGTCAAAGGTAGTAAAAAAAATGCTAACTCTAAACCACGTGCACAAACCCTCTTTTAAAGGGTCAAAGGTAGGAAAAAAAACTTCTAACCCTAAACCACATGCGAAACAGTCAAGGGTCAATGGTAGTAAAAAAAAATGCTAACTCTAAACCACGTGCACAAACCCTGAAATATATCTTTTAACCACAAAATATTTGGCTTTGGACAACAAGCATTAATCATTATTGAAACCTTTCACGAATTGCATATAGAAAAAAATGGTGGAAAAGGCGTGGTAGGCCAGCACTGAGCATTATTCATGATCAGCCAAGACAGAAGGTGTGTGATTAAAAGGAGAGGGAGAGAGAAAGAGAAAAGGGGGGGCTCATTCTAGATCCACGTTTGGAGTGATCGCTTCTTTTGTGGCAAGATTGATTAGAAAAAAATATCTCTCCCTCACTTAATCTATGATAGGCATTGTCATTGTGGGACCTCTGGAGCTACTACTCAAAGTTTAGATCCAAATCCTTTATTTCTTGGATCCTCTCTCACCAAAAACCCTAATCTTCTCTATTTAGTGCTGAAATTCAAATTTTGGCATCATAAAAGCACTTGCTTTTATGATTTTCTTTGTAAGTGAGTTTGTGTTAGCTAAATTCCTTTGTCTTCCTACTACAAATGATATTGTTTATCCTGAGAAAAAAAAAAGAAAGCAACTTTTTGACTTTTGGAGTTGCATTATTCACAAGCATATCCATCCACAAGTATCTACCTCACCTAACTTCCAAAAACAATGCTAGATTTATGCTTTTTTTTATGTTTTCTCTTGTTTATTTTGCCCTCTTATTTTATATAGCTATTGCATACAAGCTGCAGTGATCATTAGTGCCCATACCCATATAACCACCAACTATATATGATATTGTTTATCCTGAGAAAAAAAATAAAGCAACTCTTTGACTTTCGGAGTTGCATTATTCACAAGCATATCCATCCATAAATACCTCACCTAACTTTCAAAACAATGCTAGATTTATGCTTCTTTTTATGTTTTCTCTGGTCTATTCTACCCTCCTCTTTTTTCTAGCTATGGCATACAAGCTGTAGTGATCATCAGTGCCCATATCCATATAACCACCACCTTTGGGCCTTTGTGTTTTTTATTAAAGATGTTATTACATTGGGCTTTCTAAATCTCCCACATAATGATCCCTCTTAATAGGCATATTAACTCATAGGACACTCTTCAGGTGTTAGTGTGGGCTACATTGAGTTGGTTGAACCAAGTGCCACCATCTCCCATTGAAGATCACTTTCAACAATTTATTCAGTTTCTCATCTATTAGCCACTTCTCCCCAAATTGTAGCTTTATATATATGATTCACTTGTCTTTAGAGTGTTATTGCAATAGCTAACATGTGTTTCTCCACACATTTTATACACTCTCACATTCTTAAAGTATATATCTTTATGTCTTCTTAGCACCATATTTTTCACATGACTGTTCTCAGAGGTGTATGCAAAGGCAAATTTGCTTATCAAACCAGGTGAAACAACCAAAAATTAAGATATGTTAAAAGTGTTTATATGGGTTGGAAATTTTGGCTCATTGTGACAATACTGTTAAGCAACTATGATGGATGTCAGAGAAACAAGGTGTAGGAAAGTCACATATACAACTACACAAAAGCAATCCAAGTGCAGTGTTTTTTATCTAGATTTAGCATGACTACTACCATTTATATACTAGTTGAAAGCTTAAAACTTGCTATGACAAAGGCTGAACTAATACAAGTAGTAAAAATGGAAAAAAAAAAATTCAAAAGGGATTGAGCAATGACAAAGGGGGTATATTGCCAAATTATATTGGTTTAGGTAACAAAAGATCCAAGAGATGGCATGAGATCCTACAAAATGGACTTAGTAAGGAACAAAGAAGAAAAAATTCTTTGATTACAAAACAAAGATTGGAAAAAAACTCATTAGGCCATAAAGTGATTCATTACTAGTATCAAGAATGAAACATTTGAATAGTTGTTTAAATGGGCACATTAAAGAGTTTCTAAAAAGGATAATAAACTACTAAAACAATATGGTTAGTCATGCAAAAGTTATTATTGTGGCAACCTTTTGCTGGTAGAGAATTTACCATGTTGTACACTTTGTCTAGTGGATGTGTCAAAGTGTTGTGTACCATGTTAGAGGCTTGTATAATGTTTAAAGAAAAAGTTATGGCTAAAAACAATCTATGAATAAATAAAAATGTATATTCGTGCATGTGCTTGCCAATATAGAGGTAAGATTCTTAAGATTCCAAACATGCTGAACTTAGAGGACAACACAATTTTAGTGGCACATTTGGAGAATGCTTTTCTTGTCATGAATCATAATAAGAAAATACAAAAAAGTGCTCCTAACACAGCCCAAGGCATTAGAGGTGTAATGTCAAACACTTGATCTTTTGCCTCTTTAAGCCTAAGTGAACATGCTGATTCACAATAGATAGAAGAAAAGTTAAGGGACAAACTTGTTCAATCCATATGGAAAAAGTTGACCATGCTATATTGTAAATGCTAAGACTCGTTGGTGTGTGTCGAGCAAATGTTGTTTGTTATGGAGAGGGTCTGGCTATGATACTACAATTTGAACCACATTCTAAGAAGTTAATTCTTGGTCTTTGGTATTGAGGATCATCACTTAGCAAGCTCCTTTCCAATCTGCATCTAAATATTCTCAAAGTTGAAAAAGTAGAATGCCATATTTATCCATGACAAGACTATGACAGAAGGTACTACCCAATGTTCTAGTATTGTAATCTGACTTCTACATGAAATTATTTTAAATAGAGATCAAAGGGGAAATGTCACAAATGCCATAAAACATTACCAAGTCACTCCCTTTATGGATAATGTGAGCAAATTCCTAAATGTTGATCTAGTTAAGTATATTTGGCCTGATATTGTCATATATTCTATTGGTTGGATTTCTTACTTATTTGCAAGCAATTGGTTGGGAACAATTAACAAGCTGCCTAAGAAACAAATGGCAGAGGAAAAACTCAAAATCAAGAAAGAAATCAACAATATCTTAGGAGAAAAATGACTTGCATGTAATGAATTCTTGAGAGTCTCAACTCAAGTGATGCATCCTAGACCCAGAAGGGATAGATCTATGACCCCACAAAAATGGCAAGTAAAATAGAGACTTGGAACTCAAGAATTTAAAGAAGGAACAGCATTCACACTCCAATACATAAAATTTGTACAAAAAGGTTAAATGTTACCAATCCATGCTTCCAGCACCTTCTTAAGTCTCCAAGAACATAGCTAAATAACAGATTTAGGCTTGGCCATGACAAATCCAAGCATGTTGAGCTAAAGATTGTGAAAGGGTTTATTGCACAACAAGGTTTTGTAATGCCATACTATATCTTAAAGAAGGAAATGTTATACCAACCCCTCTCTCACACACTTGCCCGCTAGGAATATACTGCCTAAATCTTTCACTAATCAACATTGTCATTTGCTGCTCGCTACCAGTTTCAACTACTGATCTTGATACTAATCAAGTGCAAGCACCAAAAACAATAATAGAAATTTAGCCTGATCAATATTTCACTCTACCTTCTTATATGAGATTTTTCTTACCAAGACTCTTTTTTCTGGATGGATCTTCCCTTGAGAAGAAACTCGTAATCAGCCTGTTTCCAATATCTCTCGCGTTTAGAGCCCAAATATATTTAGTTCATTATATCCATCTTCAGCATTGTTGCGAATGTCTTTAGTTCCAGATTGTCATGACTATTCTGTGAGTAGCCCCTGATGATTGAGTTCCATAAGACCATGTCGTTGCTGGCCATTCTGTCAAAGATGTCTTGTGCGTAAAAAACCTGCTGTGCGTACACCATGCTACCCAGCTTCTCAAACAGGTCCACCAGAGTGCTTGCAACGAACAAGTCCATCTCGTGTCCAGCCTGCTTGAGCTGAGAGTAGATCTTCCAACTTCTGTCCAGCAAAACGATCTTCTCTTTGGCGCCGTCGGCACATCTACTGCAGGCCTTTAATGCAGCGACGAAAGTCCGAGCGTCCGGGACCAAGCCTTTCTCTTGCATCCTCTCAAAAAACTGGAGACTGATCTCGCCTTGGTCACAGTGAGTATAGCCCGTGATCATAGACGTCCACGAAACTACACTGGTCTTTGCCATCTTGTCAAAGACCTCCCGTGCAAGCTCCATACTCCCACACTTCACGTAGAAATCAATAAGAGAGTTCGCGACTATAAGCTGCGGCAGAAGCCCATCTCTGCCAAGCTGAGAGTGTAACGCACAACCTTTCCTCAGAGAAACCACTTTGACAACTGTGCCGTCAACTAGAGTTCCCTTCTCCCGGACTGCCAAGCTCGAGCAGGCAAGAACAGCAGCTACGTAGGTCCGAGCACTTGGCTTGAATCCCTGCTCTTGCATTTTCTCGAACAATTCCAGAGCTAGCTCCCCCTCCCCAAACCGTGCATGGCCGGAGATGATAGAATTCCACGAAACAACGTCGCGGCTCTCCATCCTGCTAAAGACGTGACGAGCTTCCACCAAGTTCCCCAGCTTGGCATAGAGATCCACCAGCGAGCTTCCCACAAAGATGTCCGACTCGTGGCCAGCCTTTAAGATCTGAGCGTGTAGTGCCTTCGTTTTCTCCAAGAGATCACCACCGTTCTCATCCTGGGGTTTTCGTCTAGAGACCAGGCTGGAGCAAGCCTTCAATGCAGCGACATAGCTCCGAGCATCAGCAACAACACCCTGCTCCTGCATTTGCGAAAAGAGCTTCCAAGCCACCTCCGGATCGCCGCTGTCAACACTTCCAAGGATCATAGAAGTCCACGAGACGACATTCCTGTGAGGCATTTCCTGGAAGAGCTGCCAAGCCTCCCCAACCCCACCACACTTGAAATACATGTCGATCAAAATATTCTCCAGCAAGATCGATCGAGAAAGCGCCGAGCTCTGCCGAAGATCGCAGTGAATCCTCCTCCCGCTCCCAATGTCTCTCGATCTGGCGCAATATTTCAGCGCCGCGACAGTGGCTGCCATGCCCGGCGCCTGGCTGCTGCGCCGCTGAGAATCGTATGCTTGCAGCGCATTGCCGCTCCACTCGTGGATCTTGCTTACCGCTGCTCGTCCCTCGCGAGCGCGCCATCGCATTCACCCGTCCTAAAATATGTGCCCAATGCCCAGGAATTTCTTTCTTAAAGCATCTTAAGTAAATACTCTTCCATCCAAAGGTAAGCTGCAATGTAATATTACATGGAAGATTTTCTCATTTATTTGGCTTGAGCCATGGAGCCGGGATTTGGAGCCATGGAGCTTGAGCACTGGATGAAGATGCTGTTCCATCTAAAGCCGGAGCAGTGCCTCCTAAACCATCTCTGTGCCACACCTTGGCAGTTTGCCGTGTTGTAGGCCGCAGCAGCATGGCCCAGGTACGCAACGCTGTAGCCGCCGTGCTGCGAGGCTCCAACATTGGTGCATCCACAAGCACGGTAGCGCTCCAGCCAATTGTTACACCCGGGCCCTGCCCAAGCATCGAAGTAGCTTGCATTGGCCATGATCATCGATCCCACAACAGCAATCGCGACAAGAACGAGCACCGTTTTTCCTGCCATTGTCACACAAACACAAAGCTATGCTATGATCGTCAATCAAATGAAAACTCTTCCAAGGAAGATCGAATGAACATCTAAGAGCACACAACAGTGAGATTTATACACGAGAAGTCAGCTCTTGCAGAAAAAAATTCTAACCCTAAACCACGTGCACAAGCCCTAAAATATATCTTTTAACGACAAAATATTTGACAAGCTTTGGCGAATTGTACGTAGAAAAAAATGGTGGAAAAGGCCGCTTTCCATTGGCAAGCCTGTGCCAAGCATTATTCTCGATCAACCAAGACAGAAGGTGTGTGATTAAAAAGGAGAGGGAGAGAGAGAGAGAGAGAGAGAGAGAGAGAGAAAGGGGGGTCGTTTTGGATCCCCATTTGGAGTGATTGCCTTTTTTGCGGCAGGATCAATTAGAAAAAAATATCTCTCCCTCACCTAATCTGTGATAGGCATTGTCACTGTGGGACCTCTGGAGCTGCTGCTCAAAGTTTAGATCAAAATTCCCTATTTCTTGGATACTCTCTCACCAAAAACCCTAATCTTCTATTGTTTAGTGCTGAAATTGGGTCTTTTTGGTGGCATAAAAGCACCTACAATATTAATTATCTTTGTAAGTTAGAGTTTCTATTGATAGCTGAAGCTAAATTGCTTCACTGAGTATCTACCTCACTTAACTTCTAAAAACAATGCTAGATTTATGCTTTCTCTGGTCTATTTTGCCCTCTTCTTTTTTCTAGCTATGGCATAGAAGCTGCAGTGATTATCAATGCCCATACCCATGTAACCACCACCTTTGGGCCTTCATGTTTTTTATTAAAGATATAGGCTTTCCAGATCTCCCACATGATCCCTCTCATTAGGTCTATTAACTCATAGAACACCCTGGCTACCATCTCTTGTTGAAAACCACGTCTAACAATTTGTTTAGTTTCTCATCCTATTAGCCACTTCTCCCTAAATTGTACCAAGAATCCAATGGGAGTCTTTTCTACTATGTTAATCATAAATACTTTCAAGTAGCTTTATATATAAGATTCACTTGTCTTTAGGAGTATTATTGCAATAGCTAACATGTGCTTCTCCACACATCTTATGGACTCTCACATTCCCAAAATATGTGTCTCTATTTAGCACCATATTTTTCACATGACTATTCTCAGAGATGTATGTAAAGGCAAATTTGTTTATCAAACCAGATGAAACAACCAAAAATCAGGATATGTTAAGAGTGTTTTATGGTAGGAAATTTTGACTCATCGCTTAAAAGAGTTCTAGTTAGTCTTTATTGAAGTTTGACAATACTGCTAAGAAACTATGACAGATGTCAAAGAAACAAGGTGTGGATGGTAAATAGGAAAGTCATATACACAACTACACAAAAGCAATCCAAGTGCAGTATCTTTTATATAGGTCTAGCATGTTAACTACTACCATTTAAATACCAATTGAGAGCTTAAGGCTTGCTATGACAACGGTTGAACCAATACGGGTAGTAAAAATAAAAAGAAAAAGATTCCAAAATGGATCAAGCAATGATAGAGGGGTATATCACCAAGCTATATTAGTTTAGGCAGTAAAAGATCCAAGAGCTGGCATGAGATTCTACAAAATGGACTTGGCAAGGAACAAAGAAGGAAAAGTTTTTTGATTACAAAATAAAGGTAGGAAGAAAATTCACTAGGCCATAAAATTCATTGAATAGCATGGCAAAGTTTTCTCCTTGTGTGTGACTGATGGGTGATGGCTGCACTCACTTGTGATGCTGAATGAAAGCTTCGGCACAAGTGAAATACCATTACTTTTAACATTATTTTACTTACTCCGTGAGGTGGAGATAGGGCCTGGCCTTTCATTGCTCGTATCAAAAATAAAACATTTGAATATTCAATATGTTGTTCAAATGGCCATATTAAAGAGTTTGTGAAAAGGATAATAAGCTACTAAAACAATATAGCTAATCATGTAAAAATTGTTATTGTGGCAACCTTTTGTTGGTCAAGAATGTTGTGCACCTTGTTAGTGGATGTGCCAAAGTGTTGTGTACCATGGCAGAGGCTTGTAGAATGTTTGAAGAAAAAGTCATGGCTAAAAAAAATCTATAAGTAAATAAAAATATATATTCTTGGATGCTTGCAAAGCCACATAGTGAAGTACATATGACTTAGAGATTTTCCTATAAAGGCAAAATTAGTACAAGGGGGAAAGAGAAATCATGCTCCACAACCATAAACTCCCTCAGCAATGTAAATATGAGTGATGTGTGCTCATAATGGTCCCATTTGGTGGCCATGGTTGCAACTTCATCTTAGCTTGTTGGGTTTAGTCTTCCACAAGATTAAGAGCCATTGGTTTTGCTGGAAAACTTATATGCTTGCTAATAGAGAGGTAAGGTTTTTGAGATTCCAAACATGCTCAACTTAGAGGACAATATAATTTTGGTGGCACATTTGGAGAGTGGCTTTTTGTAGTGCATGTGGTTTTTACCCTTTATCTTATAGTGGTTTACCATAGGATAACACCACGAAGCGGAACCTAAACCCATAGGACAGTGGTGCGGAACCCAAGGTTCAGGGCCTTGGGCCACTGAACGAAGGAACAATGCCAAACTCCCAAGTGTGGAGCCAAGGAGTGATGGAACTGAACCATGGAGCAACTTTGGAGCATAAAGCCCAAGGAGCAAAGGGATAGGAACCCGGAGCGACTTGGAATAGTCCTAGAGTAACTAGCATCCCAATGCCAGGACCAGCATGCAAAACGGAGCCAAACGGAGTCTGGCGCTATTTTGGCATATCGATGGCCTAACGTGAGGACATGGGTACTCCACCAGCTAGCATGGTGTGGAGCTTGGGCTTAGACCCAAGCCAAACGCAAAACAAAAACAAGCACGCAAGCAAGAGCTAGACTATGCCTCAGGTTGGTCAGCCATGCCCGTGTGAGACACAAAATCCCTAGGCCCCAAAGTGGAGCCGGAAGGGTGCCATGTGGTGGTGGCCAAAGCGAAAACCAAATGAGCGTAACACGTTTGGACTAAAAGCCTTGACTCGAAAGGTCGAGAGCGGGAGTGGAACTCCCAACAAAGTGCTCGAGGAACGAGCACGAAGTGAGCAATAAGCGAGGCTCCAAAAAGGGACCCAAAAGGACCAACACATGACACATGGAAGAGTCCGAGATGGACCTGAGTTGGAGTCTGAAGTGGAGTCCGAAGTGGAGTCTGCGAAGGACCCCGAGATGGAGTCTAAAGTGGAGTCCGAGATGGACCCGAGATGGAGTCCGAGATGGACCCCGAGATGGAGTCCGAAGTGGAGTCCGAGAAGGACCTAAGATGGAGTCCGAGATGGACCCGAGATGGAGTCCGAGGTGGACCCAAAATGGAGTCCGAGATGGAGTCCGAGATGGACCCGAGATGGACCCGAAATGGAGTCCGAGATGGACCCGAGATGGAGTCCGAGATGGACCCGAGATGGACCCGAGATGGAGTCCGAGATGGACCCGAGATGGAGTCCGAGATGGACCCGAGATGGAGTCCGAGATGGAGTCCGAGATGGACCCGAGATGGAGTCCGAAGTCGAGACCGAGACCGAGACCGGGACCGAGACCGAGACCGAGACCGAGACCAAGATCGGGACCGAGACCGAGATCGGGACCGAGACCGAGACCGAGGCCGAGGCCGAGGCCGAGTCCGAGTCCGAGTCCGAGTCCGAGTCCGAGTCCGAGACCGAGTCCGAGTCCGAGACCGAGTCCGAGTTCGAGTCTGAGAGGGTGAAAGCCCAAAGCGTTCGTCTCCCAGACCCTGGGGGGTTTGGTGAGCTCCAAAAGTATAGTAAGGGGGAGGATTGCAGTGGAGCCAGTTTGGCCAGGAAAGGCCAGTTTGGCCCAGGAAGGCCGGACCCAGTGTTGGGTGATGAGCTGCCCACTGGGAACTCCAAGACTAGAGTGAACACAGACCAACAAGCGGGGTAGCTTGGTGAAGTGTTCAAGAGCCAACTCTAGTTCCCCTGGGAGATCGACTGGCCGATGCTCCCAGTCCAAGTGTGGGTGGCACTACCTACTTGGATACCTGTCGTGGTTCAATGGAACCTCGCTCTAAGCCCATGGCTAGAGCACCAAAAGGTGAAAGGTGGGGAGAGTACCCATGAGGCTTGGGTAAGGCCACGGTGTTCCGAAATGTTGTCCAAAGTCCCAAACGGTGAAAGGGAAGAGGAGTAAGCCTCTAATGCAGTGACCAAGGATATAGTCACATGGTGAGGAAGTCCCAAAGGATAGTGGAACTTAACAGTCAGGCCTACGGGCCTTGATCCAGTGGCAGTGTTGGCGAACACGGCCATAGACTAAAAGGGACTTGATGGGGACTAGAAAAGAGTTGTCGGGGAAGGCTATTCCCCATGTCTGTGGGCATCCTGAGGATGCTAAGGAGTAGATCTGGGATGATCGCTCATGGATGGATGGCCCAGTCTTTGAGAGACGGGATTATGATGCAGGTGGCGTTAGACCACCGGTGTGACCAAGGTGAATGGGCATGGCCTAGCGTAATGGGCTGGTATGTCGGTGGTACTTTGGGGTGTTGGTCATGGGATCGGACACGTGGAGCACTTGGACCAAGTGCAAAGGTTGAGTGGCATGGATGCCATTCTCAGGGCTGGCAAGCCCCAAGTCCTAACTGGGACTTATGGAGGTTGTGAATGAGACTCCTCCAAGTGGTCGGAGGTGCAGTTAAGTGACTAAAGTGAAATGGAAAAATTAGTCGCTTACAGCCCGACCTACCCACTATCCCTACTATACATTTGGAACCCCCCATAGCCCCCCCCCCCCCTTTGAGGAACACACACTTTGGGCTTTCACCCCAAGCCTCCCTTAGTATCAAGAGTTAGTCTTTGGGATAAGTCCGAAACTTACTAAATATGGAATGGCGCTAGATTGCGAATTTGGACACAGGACGAACACCATTGTGTTCAGGCCGATCTCTACATTCCGTAGATATGCCAAATGAGCAAATCTGGACACTTTCCATCAATAGCACTTGCGACCGAATTGAGACTAATGCTAAGGGCATGATAGTGAGGGTGTTTGGCAGACACGGTAAGCTATTATCTAGCGAATATTGAGGGACCAATCTCAATATCGTGGGGGTTCCCAACACTAGCAAGTGCAAGTCAACATCATGAGTTTCTCATCACTGTGTCAAGTCTGCTTGACAAATGATAACTTAGGATTTCCTTCCTTAGTGCCCTTCCGGTCCAAGTGCACATGTGATGACCAGTTTCTCAACTAACTTAGGCAGAGACTAATAATGGGTCTAGCAATACCGACCTCCTGCCATCATGGCAATAAGGAAAGAGTGTCCGTAAGGACTAGCCGACAGATAACTTTCGATACCTGAAGTCACATTCGCGACACTCTCCCCCCCTTGGGAAGATCGACGTCCTCGTCGATGCATACTCGAGTCTAGAATACCGCCAAGGAAACAACTCCAGAAAAAGTTCACGATACTCACACTATGTGAGAAATGCACCAACTTAAATGAGTTAGGGGTAACCTCTTTGTCTAACACAGATGCACTACCAGCTCAGACACCTTTTGGCCGTCGCCGACAAGGAAATGACCAATAGAGTCAGCCACCCTTGCTTCTCTAGGTGTCACCCAGCTACAAAAGTGTGATACACTCTGCTCGCAGGGTCATAGAGAGAGAAGCCAAAGGCCCCAACTCTCATGAGCAAAGAAACTAAACCCGTCGGTAAGGTTTAGATAGACTACTATAAATAGGCAATTAGAGTTGTTTACACGGTCACGCCCTTTTAACGGAATAAGGAACATTGACAGAGAGGCGGGTTATGTGATCAGTCGACAGTAGCTACCCCATGACTAGAGATTTCACCATGCACACGAAGTGTCGAAGCCAGTCTGCGTATACTGGCCCAAACTCAAAGATTAATAGATGGACAATATCAAAGTCATAGACAAAGATATCTGAGAGACTTAATTATCAGTGAATAAATCTTAGATGAGAACACAAAAGTAGTTCAATTAAGTTATCATCCGATAAACTAGTATTATAGTATAAGAACCACCAAGATCATCACTATTGGAAAACATAGGATTCACCATCCAACAAAATGTAATAGCAAGTATATCATCAAGTAAACTCAATAACAAAACCTAACTATTAAAGATTGCAGATAGAATGCCAAACAACTTACAAAAGATAACTTAAAGAACACAAAGTATCATTGACTGGTAAGCAAAATGCTTGCGAATGTATCACCCAAAGGAAATAACATCCTAATCTATCAGAACTAACTCGAGCAACAATTAACAAAACAGAATGAATGTGATATGACCAACAAACACTTAGTCATGCTAACCATTGCATAAGCTAATCTGAATAGATCCCGGTCAACAATACCAAGGAACTAGAGTTGCTCAAGCAAGTGTCAGCAACATCCTATCGATATCTCAAACACAAGAGACCAATCCAGAGCAAACCACAAAGAACATGTGGTATTGCGAAAAGCCAAAAGCCATCAAAGAGAACAACTAACTATCATGAAAGATCATTAATCATCCCATCAATGTAGTGATACATAATTATTGTTGAAAAAAGAATCCACCATCCCAAAGAACAACAAATCATTCTAAATCAACAATAATCAAACAAAACCTTTGATAAAGATAATCAACTACCCTAGATGATAGTCAATCATCGCTAATGATTGCCAAAATGCAAAATATTAACTTCATCGAAGCTAATGAGCCAGAATGCCGTCCCCAACAACTTCTAACAAATGGAACAATGAGCATGAAAACTCAAAGAACCAAAAGCTCAAAGAAGCCTATAGCCAAGTCTTGCTTAATAATGATCACGAGTTTCACATGAACTAATTTCAATGCTAAAGAAGAAATCATGGTACAACCCACAATATCTTCCTCAATATATCTATAAGCTAAACTTCATAATGCTAGAGCTAATGAAGAGCATATTTGCATCAATCTAAAAGCTAAGCATAACGAAACTATGCTCAATAAGTGATCATCTAATCGATCCTTCATAAATCCATCTATAACAAGACGTAACTCACTTCATAACAAGCACATAAAGAAACATCAATGATCAATATATTTCAATTCAAATCCAAGAAGGATTCAAACATCTTCTATATCAATCACTAATTCTTCATCTCGTAAAGTTAGTGTTGTCCATGACTAAATCACTTTTCAAGGGAAAGCTAAAGCTCATCCCCTACTAAACAATCTCGTTTAGAACACAACTAACTCAACTTGCCACTTAGTTCATTTGAACGTCAATACAGTTGCTAACTAGCAAATGCACGAATGCTAACAACACAAAGCCATAACCAAATCATCAACACTATCTTCATCGAGACTAATGAAACTCAATATCAATCCTATGGAGAGACATCTCATTTCACTCAAACCTCAACATCACAATGTTAATGACAAGGCATCACTTCAATGCCATCAGCACCATAACAAAGCTAGAAGAAAGCAAGAGTGAATCACCACTCAAAACTCTCTTGCAACCAAGTTAACCATAGTCGAAGATACTTTATTCAATATCTGAGACTAAACCTTAAAGAATACCCAATTACAGATAACACATCATCAAGGAAAATGATTCACCACATCCAAGACTCAATGAAATCCAACACTATGAACTAAATGCAACCAAATGATATCGACAGAGGTAGAGTCGACATGCCAACATGGAAAACCCATGTAAGTCTAATGACATGATCCTCCGCAACACCGTCTGGTTAAGCAAGCAAACCACTGCTAAATCTTCATCGAGTGAAGCAAGTGTCAAAAATCCTTGACAAAGTCTACAAGTAATCATTAATTCGCAAAACAACCAACAATCACCTTTCAATTTGCCTTCACAAGACCCAAACACTAAACTCATGCCATTGAGTTACACACTTGTCCAATATGAACATAATACCCCAAGTACAAGATAAAGGTTCATGGGCAAGCACGAACTAATTAAAGTCAATTTCCTGGGTGTCTCCAACACTTTACATTGCACATATTGTGCAACCTTACTTCCCCATCCTAGAAAGTTCTCCACTTGAGGGCATCATCATCCTTTCTTCGATTTTGTGCCACATTTGGCACTAAGTTTCAGTTATCATAATTTGTGCTAAAGCTGTTCATGGCCCCATCATTTGGCTACCTTACCGCTCCCACCCTTAGAATTTGGGAATCCATCCTTGGAAACACATTGTCTTTCCCACAATTCGTTAGCACTCAACACCTTAGTGTTCTTGGCCTAACTTTGCCATCTAGATTCTTTTCCATGATTCCTATGGCTCTTTTCTTAGCCACTAGTCTTTTGCTCCTATCCTTGATTGTTGCACCTAGCAACATAGGATCGCTACCTCCATTCTCGAGGTATCTTTTTGGTTCCATAGCAAACACTTTGCTTTGCCAAGCCCAGAGGGTGTTCACCCCTAGTACGTCTCTTTAACATTTTCTATTGTGGGCTTTATCCACGGCCCAACTTTGAGACCCTCCCATAGATCTTTTATAGAGACTACTTTCTTCGGACTTCCTATGCCATCGCATTGACATAGTTCATTTTCCTTAAGTGTTCTTCCCACTTGGTCACCTTGACCAAACCACACTATCATCCATAATTCCAATCAACACTTTAAACTTGGAACTTTATCCCTTAACCTCACAAGGACCTTGTCCTTATTTTAGCCATAAGATCACCTAGTGATCTAACCTTGGCACTTTAACAGGTTTGCTAATAGGTACTAGGTCTTCCAGACCTTTAAGTTGTTCACCGGGCATCCCCCACACTTGGCGGTGCACCCAAGCCAGCCCTTCCGGCCAAGGGTCCATAGCAACTAAGACTGGGTGTCCCCATCTCATTCACCACGTCCTTGGTGCCCTTTGCACCAAAGTGTTCAAGTTATATATGTTGAGCCACACTAAAAAATCTAACCGTGTATCATGACTCCAGGGCATCCCCCGCTTAGTGGTGTGCCCAAGCTAGTCTCCTTACTAAGAGTCCATGACCACCGAAAAATGAGTGTCCTCATATTCCAAACCATCACCGCGCCCTAGTGAGTTGGGACTTGAACCTAAGCACTAGAGGGTCGGGACTCGAACCCAACCTCTATATATGCATGTACGGACGGCATCGCATTGGATGCCTGTCGTGACTCCCCACGCCGATGCACTAACATTTACTTAAAGTGCGCTATAGATCACAGCTTAGGAACCTAGTTCCATTGCACTGCCTAGTCCTTTCACTCGACAAGTCTGTGATCATGCATAGACTCCTCCATGCTTGGCCCCATGAGCCACTCTTTTGAAGTTGGCTCCTTCAACTAGGATATTCGTTCCCCCGACTTGCCAATCTCACTTAGCAAGTCATCCGACCACCGTAGCATGGTTCATACATAAGCGTGAAAGTCCTTAACCATCAACTTTCGTTCAAAGCCCTCTCTTTGAACACTTGGGAATTACTTCCCTAACTTTGATAGCCTTGCCTCTTGGCAAGCTTCAAGACCACGCTTCTGCTACACCACTCTGATTTCGCGTGCTCCATAAACCATTTACACTTGGATTTCTACGTACTTATCTATCTAGTTTAACGTGGACAATCCCATATTTTTGACTCTCCATGGCATCCCGGTCGCTAGTAACAACATGCTTGAGTGCTCACTTGATTCTTCACTCCCAACTTGCATAACCACCCTTGGTTATGCCTGTCAATTCCTATGATTTAGTTATATCCTTTCACTACTTGTCTTTTTGCTTTATACCTTTCCTTCAGTTATTCTCCTTCAGACTAGAAAGGTAACTTTGCACTTTCTACCATGCTTTGGCAAGTATCCATAGGGATGAACCTACTCGATAGCCTAAGGAGTGGTTCCTCAATTCGGGTTTGCTCACCTTGTAATCCCATACACTGGGATTACTGTTGCTATTTAGGGGCATTTATATGTCCATCACTAACTTTGCCAAAATTATTTTTGGCTTTGTCCAATTTGGGTCGACAGACTTCTCCTGTCTCCGCAACCTTGGACATTTGGATAGGACCTCCTATCCATCATTTGCTAGGGACTTTGTCCCTTGGGCATTATCTATTGCCCTCATAACACCAAACACCTCCTCTTGGTGTTCTAGAGTGTTTGGGTGTCCTAATGATGGCCTCTCTGACAATGAGCATTCTTTTTTTCAACATTGACTTACTATATTGCAACATAAGCAATTTATCCCCCATAAGGGTATATCTAACCTCTTTATCCCAATAAGAAGTCTTAAGTAGTTGCCTTCTACCAGTTTAATGAATTATTTTGCACCTTTTGCTTAGTTGTCTTATAGTTGTCAAGTCTTACAACTCATTGCTGGTGCTTCCACACCTCCATCATTACCTGGGTCACCACACTCTAACCGCATGCCTTCCAGCTTAGGCTATGCCATTCTCATTTCCATTGGGATTCCTTTGGAAGGGGTTCTCATAAACCCACCAACTTGACCTCAAGGCAGCATGCCTTGGCACATTCGGTGTTTCCACACCATTGGCTTCACGAGTCTACCTCTATGACACTTTTTACTTCTGTCTAGGTCCTTGCCAAGACTAATACGGTTGTCTCTTATGCCAATTATCCATTAGCACTGCACCATAGAGATTACGCATAACTTTGTCTCAAAGTTGTGTTCTTCCGGGAAACTCTTTCCCACGACTTTAGCATGGCACATTTTGCCACAATGAGATACCCACGGTTCTCATGCTTGGATCTTAAGATCCTCCCCATCCTTCGTGGGGCATAGTACACCTCAGTCTAAATGCTTTTTTCCCAATCTCTTAGGGTCATTCCTTGACTCTATTCGCATTTTTGGACTTCACTAATTTGACGACCTATAAAGTCTCATTTTTGAGGTGCCAACTCGTTAGAATACAACTTCTTGTATTCATGTCCTACCCATAAGGACCATCTTTGCAAGTGTTACTTTAACACTTTATTATTTTCAGTTCTCTGTGGGCTACCTTTGCCCCTTAGGACTATCCGTCCATATGATGAGAATACCGACTCATCCTTTGAGCACACCCCAATTCCTTAGGTTTGTTTCAGCATTTATAAAAGGTAGCCCCGGCTACCATTTCAAGGACTCGTGTCTTTATCCGTACTTGACCCCTCACAGTCGTCAATCTCGATCTCACATTCATGAGCACCAGCCTCAACTATGTAAGGATAATCTTGTGACTCCTTTATTGTTTTGGAGTCTCTATCTTCCCCGTGATCCCAACTATAGTTGGTTACCACAACTACCTTAGTTAGTTTGCTAAGCCAAATGCTCATCCAGATCACATCCTCAACTCTCTGAGGGAAATCTATACTATTCCCAAGATCCCAAAGTTGTTCCCTTACTGGCCCTTTTCCATCCACCACATTGTGCACAAGTTCATGTATGAATTTGAGTGGAGAGCCATGTCCTCTCGACGTGCTACTCCTTGCGGATAAGTCCATACCTAGGACCTTCAAATTCCAATACAAGTGGTGATATACTTGGCCACCAATAAGAGTCAGATTAAGGAACAACTCTGATACCAAGTTGTAAGCGACTAAATTTTTCCATTCTATTTTAGTCACTTAACCATACCTCCAACCACTTGGAGGAGTCTCATTCACAACCTCTATAAATCCAATTCCGGACTTGGGGCTTGCTCGCCCCGAGAATGGCATCCATGCCACTCAACCTTTGCACTTGGTCCAAGTGCTCCACGTGTCCGATCCCATGACTGACACTCCAAGGTACCACCGATATATCAGCCCATTATGCTAATGCCATGCCCCTTCACCTTGGTCACACTAGTGGTCTAACACCACCTGCATCACAGTTCTGTCTCTCAAAGACTGGCTCATCCATCCATGAGTGATCGTCCCAAATCCACTCCTTAGCATCCTTAGGATGCCCACAGACTTGGGGAATATTACCTTCCCTATTATCTCCTTTCCGGTCCTCACCAAGTCCCTTTCTGTGCATGGCCAGGCTCGTCAACACTGCCACTGGATCAAGGCCCACTGGCCCGACCATTAAGTCCCACGGTCCTCTGGGACTTCCTCACCATGTGACTGTGTCCTTGGTCACCACAGCAGAGGGCTACTCCTCTTCTTTTCCACAGTCTGGGACTTTGGGACAACATTTCGGAACACCGTGGCCCTACGTGGGCCTCATGGGTACTCTCCCCGCCTTCTGCCTTTGGGTGCTCTAGCCATGGGCTTAGAACGAGGTTCCATTGAGCCATGCCTAGTATCCAAGTAGGTAGTGCCACCCACACTTGTATTGGGAGCATTGACCATTCGATCTCTCGGGGGAACTAAAGCCGACTCTTGAACACTTCACCAAGCTACCCCGCTTGTCGATCCATATTCACTCTAGTCTTGGACTTCCCAGTGGTCAGCTCATCACCTAACACTAGGTATGGCCTTCTTGGGCCAAATTGGCCTTTCCTGGCCAAACTGGCTCCACTGAGCTCCAACCCCCACACTCTCCTTACTATAATTTTGGAACCCCCTGCAGCCCCCCCCCCCCCCTAGGGGACGATCGCTTTGGGCTTTCACCCAATTGCCTGTAGTAGTATTCGGACTCGGACTCGGACACGGTCTCGGTCTCAGTCTCGGTCCTGGTTCCATCTCAGACTCCATCTCAGGTCCATCTCGGACTCCATCTCGGACTCCATCTCGGGTCCATCTCGGGTCCATCTTGGACTCCATCTTGAGTCCATCTTGGGTCCATCTCGGACACCGTCTCGGGTCCACCTTGGACTCCATCTCGGACTCCATCTCGGACTCCGTCTCGGGTCCATCTTGGACTCCGTCTCAGATCCATCTCGGGTCCACCTCGGACACTTCCATGTGTCATGTTTTGGTCCTCTTGTGTCCTTTTTCTAGAGGCTCACTCATTGCTCGCTTCGTGCTTGTTCCTCGAGCACTTCGTTGGGAGTTCCACTCCCGCTCTTGACCTTTCAAGTCGGAGTTTTTAGTCCAAACGTGTTACGCTCGTTTGGTTTTCGTTTCAGCCACTAAAGCTCTATTTTGTTAAAGTGGGATTTATTCAGTAAAATGGGACTAGGTACAAATTTTCAAGTATTTGAAAATGACGTGAAATTATATGTTTTTTGTCCAGGGGCTAGACATATCTGGGGCATGGTGACTAGCGCAGTGACTTTGTGTCTAGACTGAGTCCATCTGGTTGTATAATAAATCTCATTGTCAAGGTGAACAAGCCGAATCTGAAGCTAAAGAAGAGCGATGGCATGCGCGCACACACTATTTGTTTGTTCATTGAGCGTGTGGTGAGCTTTCCAAGATGAACATCATTCCTATTAGCCAGACATATAACTTAATGGTGAGAACATTTAGATATTATTCAATGTTATCTTTTTCTAACGAATCTAATTGTGAAGGTGTAGCAAGAGGCATTGCTAGTCTGGAGAAGTCATTTAACTCATTTGACCCTTAGTGTATTTTCATGAAACTAAATAACATTCATATTATTAAGGAATTTCTCTAGTACCTTTTTTTTACGACATAGAGGCTTGCATTTCTTTCAAAGGTGATTTAGTAAAAGGCCTGAGGGCACATGCCATTCTATTTCTCAGACCGGTATTAAGATATACTAGTGCAAAGGGAAAAAGGTATTTGGTGATCAAGTAAATGGCATGAGGGCACATGCCATTATAAGCCTAAGCGCTAGTGGACACCTCCTTTTTGGTACTCTCAGCGGTACTATCATCCTTCTCCGGGTCAGTTGTTTTGCTTTGGATTGTTGTCTCTGACGTTACTGGGGCGTTCTTGATAGTTGTTAATGTTGCCGTTTGTTCAGAAAAATGATCACCTGGAGTATAGTACGGGGAGTTTGGAAGACTTATTATTCTACATCTTCACCTATCTCCTTCTCCGTCTCCTTTTCTGCCTCACTTACAGATTTTGTGCTTGCCATGAGAACGCTCTTCACCCTAAAATATGGAGTTCGTTGTGTTATAAAAGGAAACCAACACACACGCTGCAAGGGAATGATGGTACATAAAGCACGTAAGCCCACAATATGGGTTTATGTGCTATTAATATGGGCCATACGCCATATTATTAAATTTATGCACGTGTGATTGGTAAATGCATATGTCACATCATCTTTGTTTTACCTCACACACTATATCAGGCCTAATGAACCATATCACATGTGCGCACATGCTATATATATGGAGAAGTATTATGCAAGGATAGAAAAATTCAATGCATGATTGTGGAGAGCAATGGCATGAAGCCACATGCTAAATAACATTTTAGAGAAAGAATTAAAATAGAAACATACAAACAGTACTGAGTGGACCAAGACTTAGAAGTGCACAATTGAATGAGGTATTTCTAATAAATATTTCACTCACCTCATATAGGAATGGCTACCACTCTCAAATGGCGTATCGCCTCATGCCATCACCTCGTAATTTGTTATAACAATCCGATAAATTCATATTCGGCTTGTTCACCTTGAACTTTAAGTAAGATTTGCTAGAACAACTAAGAATTTATACTTGTTATTTGTATCATCTCACCTAGGAATGGCGTAAGGCCACATGCCATCACGCCTCCTCTGATTCAGATTAAAATACATTAGAAACTTAGTAAAGGAATATTAATGAATCTCACCTTGAACCCGGGTTATGAATGCTCTTGCTGCATCTCTTGCATGGTCTGGCAAGGTGATGGTGGCACTCTGCTTCCGCATCCAACCATGCACAACATTATCCACCGATATGCTCATGCTGGGATCCCTTGGATTCAGCACCCATCTCTTTTCTAGGCAACCCTTCATATATCCGGAACTTGGCTTGAACCACTCCACAGTTACATTGAAGGAGTTAGTTTCCGCGTCCTCCTCTGCATCAGTGATGCAGCGCCCCACCCATATTATTTGTTTTTTATTACTGGGTCTGACAAGCACGACCATTCCTTTGCAGACCTATACTGGATTGAATGCTGAATCCGGCTTCTTGTTCCTCGGCCCGCAATAGTGATCCTCAACATCGTTATCTGTCACTGCATTTCCAGAGGACATTGTTCCGCTACTATCTGGTGCTCTGGGTTCTGGCCAAAAGGACTCTTCCAATTCTTCATATACAACCGGCCCATTTTGGATAGCAGATATAATCTTCTCCCAGTATTCGAGCAAAGGCTTGCACCTCTGAAAATAGGATTCTCCACCAAACACCAACCCCCTCTTCCAGAAGGCAATATGCTATCTAATCCCGGCCACTATACTTTCCTGGTCTTTGAGTCCATCCGGGTGCATCGGCCGTGGGGAACCCTGAGGAATCATAGGTTCCCCAGTTATGGGATCTCTCTTGAAGAGTTCAATGCCGTCCACTGGCAGCCACACTGTGTCCCATTCTCTCATCTTGTACCTCATCACTAGAGCACCATCACGCATGCTGAAATGAAACTGAAAAGGCTTGGAGTGGCCAATCAGCGTTTCGGATCCATCCCTGATGTAGCCTCTTACAAACCCCTTAAAGTCTGGAACCTCTGTCACAAGTGCAACTTCAACAGTGCCTTTGATGCAATTTTGGAATTCATCGTAGAGTTGTGGGAGGGTGAGGACATTGGATCGCCGGAGGGACTCTACCAAGTGACTGAACATGGCATCGACGTCTTCATGAGTGTGCCCAACCATGAGAAAGCCAAGTGTAACCGTTTCAAATATGCCTTTGGCAACAAGCATCGCCAAGTACGCGAAGATGTACATGTTTTTGTTCTCACTGCCAACATTGTTTGTTTGGAGCAGAAGATGGGGTGGAAGGCCACATCGGCCGCAAGAACTTCCTTGAGATTCTGCTTTGTTTGGATGAGGCTGTGCATTCACCGGGCGACCAGCCTCGTCGAAATGGCATGAGGCCTCACGTGATAACCCTACAATCTGATGGCTAACATATTCACTGGGATGGCATGGGGCCCCACGCGATACTGCAAGCCTTTACTCCTCCTCCAGCTGAACCCTGTATGGGGTTCAATCGACAAGGGCCTTATGCAAGGGTTGGCCGTTCAGCTCAGTCTGCGCACTTTGCAGAGACCTGAAGTGTTTTGCTAGGGACGCAATCATCATGTTTGCACCCCCGCCACCCCATAGAGGTACAAAGAAGTTCCCATAGTTCTGGGCACCATGCCCATGAGCGATTATGCCAAACAGAGACACAGACAGCTGCATGGATGAAGAGATTGCCTTGGGGGCAGGATTGAGTCGAGGTAAGCACGTCTTTTTCTGGTCCATTTTGTCGTGGATGATGCAGAGGTAAGAGTTAGGTCTCTCCATGGAGAGAATCCTGTTATGATAATATGCAGTCTTGCAGCTTCTCTGCTCGATGTTGTGGTCGAGCCGCCTTCTAACCAACGTCTCTCGCTCTTGAGTGATGCAAGAATTCTTCGACAAAGCCATTTTGATAGCAGTGCACTCGTCACACTTTGAAAAGCTAGAGTACTTTCTTATACTCACATCCCTGAACCTGTTGCTCCATAATCTACTAAATCTAGATTGGCTCAGCTTCCTGTAGCCATTACTCTGGAGTTCCCGATTCACATCTTCCAATATGGCCCCCTTGGTATACATGGAAGGGAGAACTTGTTGGGTGTCTCGTGTTCCATCTTCCAAGAGGCGGGTTTTATGTGGTTGCTGCTCGCTACATGTCTCGACAAACCTCTTGAAGATTGCCTCTCCATATACAACATGACCCCTGGTTTTGTGCGTACCGTTGTTCCCATGGACTGCCTGTTGAACCCTTTGTTCCTCGAACTCAATTTTGATTCTATAGAATGTGGTTCGAGGGACTCCATAAATGATTCTCCATGCCTTCATGCAAACCAAACCCCTCTGGAAGACCATGCCCCCCACCTGATGTTCTGAAGCATCAACAGATGACCGTAATGCCTCATACACAAAATTGCGAGCTGCCTTCTAGGACAATGTTTTGTATCTTGCTCTCTCCTCTTCAATAGCATCCCAATCAGCATGTTGACAGCACCTCCTCTTGCAACAAGCAACTGTCGAGACCATTCGAACCTCCATCGCCATTTTCTGCCTTTTCGGTTCGTTGCTCAGATCCCTTTGGCTGCGCTTTAGGAAGGTGTACTTTCTTTTCCTATGAAGAGATGTTCTGTCATCAGTTGTAGTGGTGTTTGATTGTGAATCCTTCACATTCTCAAATACTAAGTGCCTCAATTTCCACCGCACAATGCTTCCAATAGTCAGACTGTTTTCTTCTGTGTCAACAACCTCTAAAATCGCAACTCCAATATCATCCCAGCCCAATTCTTGATTAGCAACCACATCTCTTGGATCGACAACTGTGGCTAAGCCCTCAGCTACCACCTCCCCCTCGGGGTTGTTTAGAAACACCTTTGCCTGAATCTATGTAGCATGGTTCTTAAGATCCACAGAGGGAACATGTGTCGCACTTGCGAAGGCCATTCTGGAGGCCCCCACATTCGCCAGTGAGTCCGGCCTCGATTGTCACACCTCCATTCGGCTTCAAATGGTAAGTCTTTTAGGCCAAGTAGAAAATGGCATGAGGCCACATGCCATTCAGTAGCAACATTGGCATGCACCGATTGGGCTCTCGAGTGCAGTCCGGTTACAGATGGCGTGTAGTCTCACGCCATCTTAGGATGCAGCCTCAAGACATCTGATGCAGTGGTGAATGGCGTGTGGCCTCATGTTATTTCCAGTTGCTAGCTTTTCATCTGTCAGCTCTAATTGTTGTGCATTTCTGAACAGGCGAGGAATTGCGTTCTTCTTCCAGCCACTGTCAATGTGGATGCAGAGAAGGGGGAGGAGCTCACCAGTTGGACTTTCGGGATGGAAGGCGAGGATCTGAGGCTGTACAACACAGATGGTGGGAGAAAAGAATGCATGGGGATCCTCATCCAAGTGACAGACACTCCATGCAGTTCCATGCAAGAATATGGACTGGCACTTGTGGTAGAGACAGCGTCCACCTTCAAGATCTACCTTGCACATCCTAGCGGCTTCCCGGAGGGGGGCAGCGGCTATGAGGAATTCCTAGAGGGAGCTAGGGAGAGGTTGTCCAGGAGGCCCACAATTTCAAAGACGCTGCGGGTCTATGAAGATCACATGGAATCCATGGACCTCACCTACGGCGATGTTCAAAAACTATATTCCAACATTGAGCCGTTGAGAGTGCCTCCAGTTCGCGAAGCGAAGGGGAAGGGGGTCGATCTGGAAACTACCCCGAAGCAGAAAAGGGTGGTCAAGCTCAAGCCGACGTCCGACTCTCCTGCTCCAAAAAAGAAGCTACTTGGTGATGCCATTGCCTCGGGTTCGAACACTACACCCACCAAAAAGAAGAGCCGCAAAGAGCAGAAAGAGCAAGAAGAGGCAGCAAAAATCGTCGCAGATAATAGTACTTGTTACTATTCCAACAAAGTATATACAATCGACGTGAGTCGTATCGACATCCAAAGCAAATACAACCACAGGCTAGTATCTGATGAGTGGGTGGAGAAACTGAAGCAGAAGATGCTGGCAAGTCCAGTAACACCCGACATCGCAGACGTGATCCCCTACTACCGAACAATGAAGGGCAAGACGAGGTTTCCAGACTTGATCAATAGGAAGGTGTTGGACGATCAGAACATCCGGTTCTATGCCGTCTCCGGGCAGCATTCTAGCTTGGCGATGCAAGAGATAGTTGTGGATATTATGGTGGGCGAGGAGGTGAAGAAAGTCTTCAAGACAAGAGTTGTCCGCCTGATAAAAGGCAACTCGCCCCTCCGATCTATCATATACATCTCCCACGCGCAGAATGTCAAGCAAGAAACGTGCTACAAATCGGGTCTGCACGAGACATTGGCACGAACACGGAAGCTCTGGGTTCAACTGAAGAAGCCACAAAAACCAGGACAAGGACGTGCACTAGCAACTAGCGCCTGGCAGGTAAGCCTCGTTGCATGTGGCATAGCATGTGGCCTCACGCCATTTCCATTGCAGGAATTCTCGAGTCTTCTCTCGAAAACACTGGGGGTCAATGACACACTCAGCATCCATAACATTCTACTCGCGACAAAAGTTGTTTTTGACAAATGGGTAGATGTGCTGAGGAGGTACCATGACGGGGAGTTGCCAAACTCAATGGGTGTGGAGGACGGTCGGAAGCCCAATGATTTGAAGCTCAACGCCTTGCATTTCTCGCGGTCTCTAGACGACGACGACCTTCTGACAGTGGCTAATGCTCTTCTACGTGGTGAGGTAGTCTTCAACAAGACCAAAATGACTCCCGGCCATATTGTGACATACGAGGACTTGTGCACGACTCTGAGAGCTCGTGCGCTATTGAAGGATTGGATCTTCGAGCAAGTGGCCGTGGAGAGGGTGAGCATCGACACCATACAAGAGATGATGGAAGAGCTGGAGTTGTCAAATGAAGACATCGACGAGTATGTGAAGGGGGCCCCCAAGTTCATCGATCTATTGCGGGATGCCACGAAAAGTAAAGCTGAGAAGTTGGATCAGTATCCAAATTTCATTAAGAGGGATGTCGACCGCCGGCTTCAGAAACAGCTCGACCCCGCAGCAGAGGCCTATCGAGAACCTTACCGGGTATACGTGAATTCGGATGAGGATCAAAGGTGGAGGAGCATCGTTTCCCGCGGAGATGAGTAGGTCAAGAACATCTTTTGTGTGATGGACTTCACAAACAAGGAGATCACTCATGCAGACGAAGTCAGCTCCATCATTGACTTAATGGTGGGACTTGCGGAGGTGGAACTTCAGTCCACTATATGATCTACGACTCCGAATCCTATCACAAGTTTTGGAAGGCCTTGAACGAGGTGAAGGCTCGGTTGAAAGGCAAGGAGATGCAGGAGATCCATGGGATAATGGCTAAGAAGAAGATACCGACGAATGTCCGCATCTTCACACTCACCCTTGTTATTGGTCCTGCAGCAGAGTGGGACTGGAGTGACTTCCCAGCTTCGTTCGACAAGGCTGATCAAATTGATCTGAGGGAGGGCAATTTACCCGTGCTTGAGGAACTGAAGACGGCTATGGAGCTTTCGAATCCAGAGAAAGCTCCAGGTGCAGCATGGGAAATGCTCAGCTGGGTCTTCAACGCAATAGCGGGTGGGTCACCTGCTTCCGACTCCAAGGGCAAATGCGTTGTCGAGTACAACTGCGGCGGACTATTCTTTCGAGCCGCACTACTCAAGGGTGTCCCGTGTGTTGCAGTGACAAACTCCATTGAAGAGGTGACTTCAATGGAGCATATAATTACAGTTGCCAAAGAAAAACAGTATCTTCTCTGCGAACCTGGTGAGTACACACTTTAAGTTTAAATGTTATCTCACAAGCTCTATATGCAGGAGCGTGGCCACCCCCAGATGCTGAAACGGTGTTAATAGCTATTGTTGAAGATACCCATGTTGGGCCGAGCTCACAACCTGCACAAGGTAAGGTCACGTGAGGCCTCACGCCATTTTGATTATAGATCGTTGTGAATATTCAGACACGAGGACTGAAAAGCGCACTGGTGGCGCGTCGAAGAAGGACAAACAGACAAGCAATAGGAAAAAAGGAGGTACAAATTATATTTGCAATGGCGTGTGGTCTCATGCCATTCCTTGCAAGAGACACTTCTTCAAAGGCAAAATAGGCAAGCACTAGCCAAGCTCAAACTGACAGTGGTCATAAAAAGCGAAAGCACGTTGGACAGTCGTCGGGATCAGAGGCGTTTGATTCGAAAAGGAAGAAGGGCAACGAAAAGATGATAGGTAATGCCTTGTGGTTATGGCGTGTGTGCTCATGCCATTCATTGCAGATCAAGGGCTGAGTGAAAGCAGCCAGTCACCACCTCCTAACTCAGATTCCTATGGCGGACTCCCCTTCCCCAATCTCAATGGAGAGGTACAATGGATAAGGGATGCTTTTCAAGTCAGGGCCATGTTTTTCTCATCTCGTCGTCTTCGAAGGGTGCAAGAACGTGCAGAAACCATGTTAAGACAGTCGGGTGAGGATACGGTCCTAGGTCACGCATTAAAACAGGCTATGGATGTCTTGTATTTTGAGATGGAGACTCGGCCAGATGATTTTCCCAAGATGGTCCTGGAAGAACAAGCCATCCAGCCTGAGCAGCCTATGGAAGAAATGCAGGAGGGGGATGAGGAGCCAGAGAAAGATAATGAGCAAGAAGAGCAGAAGGACGAAGAGGAGGACAAAGAAGAGGAGGACGAAGAGGACTTGGATGGTCCTCACAATGATGACGATCACAATAATGACGACGACGATGATGACGACGATGGCCAGCCTGAGGTGGCCAAAGAGCAGCAGAGGAAGGTCATACAAGACAAACCATCAGGTAAATAATAGTACATCCATTCCTAACCTTTTACCATTTCTAACATTGTCCATGTAGGTCGCAGAGGAAATGGTAAGTAGAGATTATTCAGTTGAATTAAGATACAAACTCTAGCCTTTAGTGTCGAGGAAGGATAGTGCCAAGCAAGGGTCGAAACGTATGTCCAATCCTTCAGAATCAGCAGTGCGCCCAAGTGATATCGGTCCTAGTTCCTCAATAGCAGTTGATGGTAAATACAGTATAGTCGATTCAATGTGCTAATGAGTTTGTTTTTAGTAGCCAGTAGGGAGGATACCATCTCAATCGAAGGGAGATATTTGGACATGCATATGGATCCGCCAGTGGACTCTACTTGCCTGCAAGAGTCATCAGAGCTAGTGGAGGCTACTATCCATATCAACGCCAAGCAAGCTGACCACGCTCCACTTGATGCTGCCCATACCACTGAGTCAATCTTGTCCACGTATCCAACTGACGGTGACCAGGCGCCATTGGACCCGCATGAGGCCGCCCCAGCCGCCGAGCCGGTCGTATCCTCATTTCCAACGGACTCAACGTGTGCCCAATCGTCTGACTACGTGCCGTTGGAACCTCCCTACACCGCCCCTGCTGCCTGTTCAGTCATGTCCACTTTGCCAACGGAGGCACCAGCTGAAATGGCGTGTGATCACACGCCATCGGAACCACCCCATGCCACTGTTGAGCCAGTTGTACCAGAGTCTACAGCTGAAATGGCATGTGCCCACACGCCATCGGATGCGATTGACCCCACATTGCAGAGGAGAGTATTTCCGCCCTTCAGGTTTTCTCAACCAAAACCCTCTCAACGACCATCGGGAGCACCATTCGCTAATATTGTAGATGGTAAAATTGACTTGTACCATTTTTTATGCTGACGCATTTCATTTCAGAGTCACGGCGAAGGTACTGTATCGTTTTTGATCTGAACGGTGTCCTTTTCTCCCATGAGCGTGGCTCGTCCTCGAATGTCACTGCACCCTCCAAAGCCTGAGGTCGCAAGTTGGTCAAAAGAGACAGATTCACATTAATCACACGGGAGAAACTGCGGGATCTAATAATGACCATGCGACACTTAAAACAGAGGGCCGGGTTCAATTTGCAATTGGGAGTTTGGACATCCATGATGCGCCACAATGCATTAATGTTGCTACAGATGATGCACGATCAGACGCGAGTAATATTACCATTTGACTTTCTTCTAACGCAGGAGGATTGCTTGACTATTGTCGCGCATGTGACTTCGGGTATCGAAAGTTACCTGTCGGCTAGTCCTTACGGACACTCTTTCCTTACTGCCACGATGGCAGGAGGTCGGTATTGCTGGACCCTTTATCAGCCCCTCTTGTTCAAGTGTTAGTAAACTGGACTTTGCATCTGTACTTGGCCGGATGAGCATAAGGACGGAATTCCTAAGTGTCTATTCAGCCAAGCATACTTGGCCTGGCTTTTTAGTTCTCTTTTGCTCTGTCTTGCACTGGCTTGACAAGAACCCTCGCGTATTGAGATTGGTCCCTCAATATCGCTACATGATAGCTTACCGTGTCTGCCAAACACCCTCGCTATCATGCCCTTTGTGTTAGTCTCATTTCGGTCCCAAATGCTATTTATGGAAAGTGTCTAGATTCGCTCATTTGGCATATCTACGGAATGTAGAGGTCGGCCTGAACACAATGGTGTTCGTCCTGTGTCCAAATTCACATTCTAAGGACATTCCATATTTAGTAAGTTTTAAGCTTGTCCCAGAGACTAACTCCTGATACTAAGGGAGGCTTGGGGTGAAAGCCCAAAGCGTGTGTTCCTCAAGGGGGGGGGGCTATGGGGGGTTCCAAATGTATAGTAGGGATAGTGGGTAGGTCGGGCATGGCCGACCAACCTGAGGCATAGTCTAGCTCCCGCTTGCGTGCCTGTCCTTGTTCTGCGTCCGGCTTGGGTCTAAGCCCAAGTTCCATTCCATGCTAGTTGGTGGAGTACCCATATCCTCGCGTTAGGCCACCGGTATGCCGAAATAGCGCCAGACTCCGTTTGGCTCCGTTTTGCGTGCTGGTCCTGGCATTGGGATGCTGGTTGCTCTAGGACTGTTCCAAGTCGCTCCGGGCCCCTGTCCCTTCGCTCCTTGGGCTATATGCTCGGGAGTTGCTCCGTGGTCCGGTTTCATCACTCCTTGGCGTCACGCTTGGGAGTTTGGCACCGTTCCTTCGTTCAGTGGCCCAAGGCCCTGAACCTCGGGTTCCTATGGACACGTGGCACGGACACGTGGTATGTGACACGTGGCATCTGTCACGTGGCACAAAGAGGGTTTAGGTTCCGCTTCGTGGTGTTATACTATGGTAAATCACCATAGGATAAAGGGTCAAAACCACGTGCGCTACAACTATGGTCCATGTGAGGGGTAGCAAGCCCATCTTCGTCAAGCCAGAGGCTGTAGTGATGAACCGGACTGCTAGGTCAAGTGAAATCCTCATCATCGATGACTCGCCGATTAAAACTGCAGCGAACACGCACACATATGCAGTGCACCCCATCTCTTGCAGTATGGAAACTAGGGAGAAGAAACCGTATGTTCTGGGGGACCTTGCAAAACGGCTTAGAGCGATGATGATAGAGAGCCGGCCAGTCCAGGAGGTGGCTGCAGAAATCAACCAAATGGCAGATGGAACGGTATATCAGAAGCCATTTGATCAGACAGACACCAGTCATCATTTATGGCATGTATATTGTCTAACCAAGCACTATCCGCATCTCCATAATCTGCTCAACCGGATGGGTTCTTCGACCACTGAACATGAGCGTGGACGTATTAGAGAAGAGATGGCATTACTATTGGGTTTAAATCCTGATAGTGTGGAGAGTGATGAAATTCCAAGATTATTGTATAGGCGTTGGAGGCAAAAAATAACAGTCTGAGATGGCATGTATTTATTTAAAAATGTAACTTATTATGGCATGGGGTTCCATGCCATTGTATTAATATTAAAAGACAATTCTTTGAGAGGATTTGCATTATACTAGAAGTGTTACAGCATGTTATTGGAAGTCTACGAAGTTGTTTTATTAATAAGGGGAAAGTAAAGATTGAATGGGGACTTGGGCTCCACCTAGACTCGGAGCAACTGAGTCAATATTAAAAGGATGGAAAAAAATTGGACGACGATGACAAGGAGAAGAGAGAGGTGAAGCAGTGGCAGGGGGAGGAGAAGTGATTGAGTAGACATTTCCTTGTTTAAAATAAAATGGCATGTGCCTCAATGCAGTTGAATTTTGTTATATTTATATACTATATAAAGGTTTGGAAACCTTATTTTACAAGTGGGATAATGACAATTCCCACTTTAACGAAATAGAGCTTACTACCACATGGCACCCCTCCAGCTCCACTTTGGGGCCTAGGGATTTTGTGTCTCACAATCCTGATCTGCCACCCGTATCTAATGATAACTGGACTAATCAAGTCATGTAAAATACTTAGCCTTTAAGAGTTGGTCAAACAAGTCATCAATGCGAGGGAAAAAATAACTATTTTTGACCGTGATTTTGTTGAGTGCCTGATAGTCGATACACATCCTCATGGTTCCATCCTTTTTCATAACAAAAAGGATTAGTGCTCCATAAAGTGACTTTCTTGGTCGGATATGACCTTTGTCAAGAAGCTCCGTGAGTTGCTTCCTGAGTTCAGCCATCTCCTTGATGTTCAAACGATACGGAGTTTTCATAGGTGGTTTAGAACCCGGAATAACCTCAATCCGATGATCAACCTCACGGCTAGGAGGTAGCCCTGGTGGCAAATCCTTGGGGAAGATATCCTGATTCCTCGCCAACAACTCCAATATCTTCTTTGGTACAGGATCAACCCCATCGCCGATTTGAATTGAGTCACCAACACTCTCAGCTTCCATCACTTCAACCCAAAAGGTCCGACATCCCTTCTTAGTTGCTTTTTGAGCGGCCCTCGCAGTCAAGAACTTAGCATCCCAATCCTTTGAGGAACGCTTTGGCAACTGAAAAGACACATCGGGACGTCCTTCTGACTTCAACATGATATGACTTTGTCCAGCACCATAAATCCTTTTTATATATTTGTTGAAGAAGTCCATACCAAAGACCATCTGAAAATCTGGTATCTTCAACATTACCAAGTCCACTCTTTCTTTCCACTTGGATATTTTTATTGGAACATCACTCATAAACTTTCTGGCTACTTGCCCACCTTCCGCAAACTGGAAGTGCATAGGTGACATTTGCTTAGCATTCAATCCTAACAACTTAACTAAGTCTTCAAATATCACGCTATGCGTAGCTCCTATGTCAATCATCACTCGGATTTGGTGTCCGCGGACAAAGCCTACCAAAAACATCAATGGATCAGTGTTTGCATTAATTGCAAGAAAAGCTTGAGGAAAGCAATGAAAGTAACTCACCTCCTCTTCCTCATAGTCTGCATTGACCAACTCGTCAACCCCTTCAGCTTCACCACCACCGTCTTCCCTCATGACATTAACTTGAGACCTTGTCTTATGCTTGTTGGGACATTCCGAGGACTTATGTCCTGACTCTCCACAATGGAAGCAATGACCCACACTACCTGTTCCACTAGGAGCAAGTTTCGCAGGTTGTTGCTGCTTGTACCCACCAAGAGGAGGAATAGAGAGCCTAGGACCAGAAGAAGCTGCTGGTGGTCTCCAACCACCGCCACCTTTGTTAACTGTTGCTTGTAAGCCTCCAGGGCAAAATCTACCTTCCACTTTCTGTTTCCGGTCACCTTGTTTATTCCCAGAATTTTTATTCTTATTCGAGTTACCAGCATACGGTTGCTGATATTGTTCCATGAGTGAGTGACTAAAGGCAACTTACTGTGCTGCCTCCTTACACTCCAGGTACGTCTTCGGCTTAAACTTCAAAATCTCATTGCAAGAAAGTGAACTTAAACCCTCCAGAAAATAACTTCGAGCATCTTCGTCACTCATATTTGCAATCATTATGCGCTTTTGAGCAAACGTATTAACGTAATGCATAAGGTCCCCTCGCTGCTTTAACCACCGCAGCTCCGCGCAAAGTCTCAGACCAAGTTCATCCAGCAAGTATTCCATACGGATACAAGACCGCATCTTGGTCCAACTTCTAGTCTGCCCTTTTTTAGCACACATCTGGCGCCACCAGGTTTTGGCATGATCGGTGAGAAAGGATTGCACGCACGCAACTTTCGTATGATCATCTACGTCTGCCATTATGAAATAGTTTTCCATATTGTAGACCCAGTCTTCCAAAACCTGATAGTCTCACATGCCTCTGAAGTTGGGTGGTTTCGGAGGCTTGAACTTTGAAACTCGTGCAACGGGGGGCGGTTGCAAACTTCATCGTCCTCAGAACTTGAGGAGGAATCCAGTTGCTTAGGCTTAGCTGGTTTAGCCGCCTCAGCCTCTTTCTTCCTCTTCTTGTTCTCCTTCTTCAATTTGCAAATCTCCCTTTGCAAATTCTTGATCTCGACTTCCTGAGCCATACGCTGTAGTGCCGCAGCATCGGGCTCTTCCTCTTCTGACTCAGCCTTAGCCTCTTTTGCAGCATCTCTAGCAGGAGTTTCCTCCTCTCGATTCGCCCATCTAGAGGTTTCAGTGTCATCAGCACGGTTCCTTTTCACCATCCCGCTAGCTGCATGCATGCCTCTATCAATAACTGAACATGCATACAAAATTATTACCAAATGGTGCAATCCAACTAATCCTACACAGGTTGCTTCGGATCTACTAGAAAAGTCTCTGCGTATGCAAGTTGAGTTAGAAAATTTGACAAAAGTTGGATAGGAATCGCTAAGACAATTTCTCTGATACCAAATGTAGCGCACCTAAATTTGGTGCTGAACTCCAAGCCCGTTATGTTACAAAACAAGGGTCTGGTACAATCCTATGAGCACCAGCTCTCCGTATCCAACAGCTACACGCAAAATGGTGTCAGATGGAGTCTGGCACAATTTTAGCATACCGATGGTCTAACGCGAGGAGGAGGGTACCCCACCGACTAGAGCAGCATGGAGCTTGAGCTTAGCTAGACGCAGAACAAGGAGCAACACAGCCCAGCAGGAGCCAAACTAATGTCTCAGGTGGTCGGACATGCAATCTAAACTTACTAAATATGGAATGGTGCTAGATTGTGAATTTGGACACGGGATGAACACTATTGTGTTCAAGCGAATCTCGACAGTACGTAGATATGCCAAATAAGCAAATCTAGACACTTTCCATAATTAACATTTGGGACTGAAATAAGACTAACACAAAGGGCATGATAGCAAGGGTGTTTGGCAGACACAGTAAGCTATCATTTAGTGAATATTGAGGGACTAGTCTCAATATCGTGGGGGTTCCTAACACTAGCAAGTGCAAGTCAACGAATAAATTTCTCTAACCAGGTCAAGTATGCTTGACAAATAGCATGTAGGAATTCCTTCCTTATGCTCAACTAATCAGGTGCACACGCGATGATCAGTTTCTCAACTAGGATGAGTGGAGACCATAAAAGGGACCAACAGTACCAACCTCCTGCCATCGTAGCAGTAAGGAAAGAGTGTCCGTAAAGATTGGTCGACAAATATCTTTTGATACCCAAAGTCACATTCGTGACACCATTCACCTGTAAGGTTGTCTTTAAACATATATTCCAGAAGAAAACTCCAAGACGAGATCAAAACAAAAGCAATCTCTTGGAGAAAACAAAAGCTCTACACGCTTAGATCTTAAAGGCTGGTCATGTCTTTGTGGGGAGCTCGCTAGTGGATCTGGGGAACTAGGTGGAAGTTTGTGCTAGTTTTTTCAGAGGAAAGGCTTGGTTCTCAAACTTTTGTGGCTGCATTAAAGGCTTGCAGCAAATGCATATAGTGCCAAAGAGAAGATCGTTTTGCTGGTATAGCATGGTTGACGTTTTGCACATGGATTGGACAAGTTTGCCCCTCAACTTTTCTTCTATCTACTATGAGTCAACATGTTCACTCAAGCTTAAAGAGGCAAAAGATCAAGTGTTTGACACTAAAGTTGGGAACCACCTCTAATGCCTTGGGCTGTGTAAGGAGCACTTTTTTGTATTTCCGCATTATGATTTATGACAAGAGAGTGTCGCGAATGTGACTTCAAGTATCGAAAGTTACCTGTTGGCTAGTCCTTATGGACACTCTTTCCTTACTGCCACGATGGCAAGAGGTCGGTATTGCTGGACCCGTTATTAGTCTCTGCCTAAGCTAGTTGAGAAACTGGTCATCACATGTG
>NW_003314312.1:436336-511021 GCF_000143415.4 Selaginella moellendorffii
GGGTTTCAAATGTATAGTAGGGATAGTGGGTAGATCGGGCATGGCCGACCAACCTGAGGCATAGTCTAGCTCCTACTTGCGTGCTTGTCCTTGTTTTGCGTCCGGCTTGGGTCTAAGCCCACGTTAGGCCACCGGTATGCCGAAATAGCGCCAAACTCTGTTTGGCTCCGTTTTGCGTGCTAGTCCTGGCATTGGGATGCTAGTTACTCTAGGACTGTTCCAAGTCGCTCCGGGTTCCTGTCCCTTCGCTCCTTGGGCTTTATGCTCCAGAGTTGCTCCTTGGGCTTTATGCTCCAGAGTTGCTCCTTGGGCTTTATGCTCTAGAGTTGCTTCGTGGTTCGGTTCCATCACTCCTTGGCTCCACGCTTGGGAGTTTGGCACCATTCCTTCGTTCAATGGCCCAAGGCCCTGAACCTCGGGTTCTGCACCACTGTCCTATGGACACGTGGCATGTGACACGTGGCATTGACATGTGGCATAAAGAGGGTTTAGGTTCTGCTTCGTGGTGTGATCCTATGGTAAACCACTATAGGATAAAGGGTAAAAATCACGTGCGCTACATTTGGTATCAGAGGATGAGTCTCAGCCAATGAGATTGGGCAACTAGTCTCGTTGCATACACAGAAATGAAAACAATGATCCGAGTGGGTACACGTTTGGGTGCAAAAGGCTTCGCAATCGTTCCTTAGGTATGAATTTGGTTACCTTTTTGTACCATAATAATGTGAGCTTGCTCTTGGGCTCATAAGAGGGATTGAGTTGGCAAGATGGATTTGAGGTGTACCATTTTGCACGAGTTTGCGCTTGGGCTCGTGAGTGAGGCACATTAGCAACTCGAGGTTACACTTTGAGTTCGCAGGATTAATGTTAGCCTATTGGTGGTTCCATAAGTTGTTCCTTGTACCGTGGGTGAAAGCAAACCTCCTTGGGTTTGCTGTGAGTGGCAAAAGGCTAGTCCGTAGCTGTTTAGCACGGCACTAGTGGATCCTTCCTAGGCATGATTATAAGTGAATCAATCAAGACTGTAGGGATGAGTCGATTGATTCAAGTACTCATTGCCGTGCTCTCCCATAAACTTTTCTTGGATTGGACTGAAGGCAGTGCGAAAGCAAGTTTGAGATTTAGTCAAAGATGAGACCGAAAAGAGAGTTGTCAGGGACGAAGGATCAAATACGTAAATCGTCTTTTCTTCTTGGAGAGATGATTTGCAACAAGGTGTGACTCATTGCTCGTGTTCACATTATGCAATCAAGAGTTCCTACCTTGATGCATATTGGAAATGATAGTCTTACAAATGGTGAGTTATGGGATGGATAGCGGTGAAGCACTAAACCATTTTGTCTAGACTTGCTATTGGAAGACTCGGGTTACAATGCTCAATTCTTTTTCGAGGAACCTTGCTATTGCTCCTTGAGTAGCTTAGTGTTGGATTAGTGTTGAGTTTGGTCGGGTAAAGAGTGGCACGAGCTTGTCCATGTTGTGAACAAAAGTTAATGGTGTTCAGTGTTATAAATCTCTATCGGTGGAGTGTGGCATTTATGTTGCATTTTGTCGAGTCGAGTTAACACTTGATACTCATATAAACCTTTGAAGTAATGGCATGGGTGTTGCTCTTGGTGTTGCTCAATTAATGATCAAGTCATTGTGATACTTATATCATATCCATGTGATAATGAACAATGTGTTTACGAAGTTGCTTGGTTAAACGATGATCAACCCCAAAGTGGTTGATGGTGAAGCTAGTCTACTTGCACGTAGTAGCATTGTAGTAGCTTCGACTGGGTTCTCAATGGTGACTCATTATGCTAAGCTTGAGTTAGTTCCTTAGTTCCTTGAGTTTGCCTATAAGGTGTTGGAAAAATGGTTGTAGCATTCACTTACTATAGTTTATCAGTTGATCTGTTAGCACTTGGAGTAGATTGTTGGATAGAGAAAGTGTGTAGTTGAGGCATTGACATCGCTAACACTTGTGTTAGTGGAAGTGGCATTGTTATTTTGAGTGATGAGGAATTTTCCTTAGAGCTTGATTTTTCATGTCATTTTTCTTGTTAGTGTTTTGGCTTCACATTGGATCTTGAAGGTAATTGAAGAAAAGTGTTAGTGCAATGTGGATATCCGAAGTTGTGGTCTTCGTGATCAAGCCTTGGATGTTCATTTTTCATTTTGCGGATGTCAGTGTTGGATATTGGAAAAATGGGCAAAAGATGTTCGATACTTAAGCATATTGATGGATCATGAGAATTTGTGTTAAGGTGAATCTATGTGAAGTAGTAGGTAGGAAGAAGTTGGTTGAGTCTTGAAAGTTTGTATTCCTGGACTGAGAGTTATTCTTTCTCTAGGATGGAAAACTTTTCACAAATTTTCTTAGACTTTTCCAATGGCTGATTTGTTGATCATTTTGCTCGAAAACCATTCCGTTTTCATAAGCCAGTACAAACTAGTGGAAAGGTTGGAGTTGACTTCGGTTGGCTTAGACCTTAGTAAGTATTTTGTATGATGCGACCCGAAAGGGATGCTAACTTTTGAGGCTAAAGCAATTGAGTTGGATAGAGTCTAGAATTGGTGTAGAAAAGTGGCCGTTGCACTTTTCTAATAAGGGTGACCCTTGTGCTTTTCTTTTGTAGCGTTATGCTTGGTGGCAGGTTGCACCTTGCATTTCGTTAGACTCTATGAGAGTAGTGAACTCTCACTAATCTTGACTTAGTCTTGGTGGCCCTACGCTTTGGCTGAGGATAGTGATGTCCAACTTAGTTATTTGCAGTTAAGGTGTTGGTACCCATACTATAGCTTTGTCTAAGTGGAGGTTGTGTACCAATATGAATCTATCTCATAGTCTTCACTTTAGTTTCAACTGGGTGTTGATCATGTATAGCTAGCCTCTTCAAGGCATGCTCAGAAGTACTAGCTAAATGCATTGGTGAGTTTATCACAGTTGAGTTGGATTCGAGTGGTCATTAAGAAGTCAAGACCAAAAGTTCCAAAGTGCAATGGCTAAAAGGTGAAAGCCCAAAGCGTTTGTCTCCCAGACCCTTAGGGGTTTGGTGAGCTCCAAAAGTATAGTAAGGGGGAGGACTCCAGTGGAGCTAGTTTGGCTAGGAAAGGCTAGTTTGGCCCAGGACGGCTATACTTAGGTGTTGGGTGATGGGATAACCACTGGGAAGTCCAAGGCTAGAGTGAATACGGACCAACAAGTGAGGTAACTTGGTGAAGTATTCAAGAGCATCCTCTAGTTCCCCTAGAAGATCGAATGGTCGATGCTCCCAGTCCAAGTGTGGGTGGCACTACCTACTTGGATACCTGGTGTGGCTCAACAGAACCTCACTCTAAACCCATGGGTAGAGCACCAAAAGGCGGAAGATGGGGAGAGTACCCATGAGGCTTGCGTAAGGCCACGGTGTTCCGAAATGTTGTCCCACAGTCTCAAACTATGAAAAAAAAGAGGAGCAATCCTCTAGTGCAGTGACCAAGGATATGGTCACATGGTGAGGAAGTCCCATAGGATAGTGGGACTTAGAAGTCGGGCCTGTGGGCCTTGATCTAGTGGCAGTATTGGCGAACACAGCTATGGACAGAAAGGGACTTGGTGGGGACCTGAAAAGAGATATTGGGGAAGGCTATTCCTCATGTCTATGGGCATCCTAAGGATGCTAAGGAGTGGATCTGGGATGATCACTCATGGATGGATGGCCTAGTCTTTGAGAGACGAGACTGTGATGCAGGTGGTGTCGGACCACCAGTGTAACCAAGGTAAATGGGCATGGCCTTAGCGTAATAGGCTGAGAGGTCGATGGTACATTGGGATGTCAATCATGGGATCAGACACGTGGAGCACTTGGACCAAGTGCAAAGGTTGAGTGGCATAGATGCCATTCTCAGGGCTAGCAAACCCCAAGTCTTGAATGGGACTTATGGAGGTTGTGAATGAGACTCCTCCAAGTGGTCAGAGGTGTGGTTAAGTGACTAAAGTAGAATGGAAAAATTAATCGCTTACATTATTCCAATGGTTCCGTGTGTTGTTCCATGTACCGTAGGTGAAAGTAAACTTTCCCTGGGTTTGCAATGAGTGGCAAATAGGCTGGTCCATAGCTATTTAGCACGGCACTAGTGGATCCTTCCTAGGCATGATTATAAGTGTATCAATCAAGACTATAGGGATGAGTCTATTAATTCAAGTAGTCATTACCGTGCTCTCTCATAAACTTTTCGTGGATTAGACTGAAGGCAATATGAATGCAAGCTTGAGGTTTACTCAAAGTAGAGACCGAAAAGAGAGTCATCGGGGACAAAGGATCAAACACGTAAATCATTTTCTCTCCTTGGAGATATGATTTGCAACGAAGTGTGACTCATTGCTCGTGTTCACATTATGCAATCAAAAGTCCCTATCTTGATGCATGTTGGTTATGATGGTCTTACAAATGGTGAGTTATGGGATAGATAGCGGTAAAGTGCTAAACCATCTTGTCTATGCTTGCTATTGAAGACTTGAGTTGCAATGCTCAATTCTTTTCTGGGGAACCTTGCTATTGCTCCTTGAATAGCTTGGTGTTTGATTAGTTTTGAGTTTGGTAAAAAAGAGAGTGGCATGAGCTTGTCCGTGTTGTGAACAAAAGTTAGTGGTGTTAGGTGTTGTAAATCTCTATTGATGGGGTGTAGCATTTATGTTGCATTTTGTTGAATCGAGTTGGCACTTGATAATCACATAAACCTTTAAAGTAATGACATGGGTATTGCTTTTAGTGTTGCTCAATTGATGATCAAGTCATTATGATTTCTATATCATATCCATGTGATAGTGAGCAATGTGTTTACGAAGTTGCTTAGTTAAATGATGATCAACCCTAAAGTGGTTGATGGTGAAGCTAGTCTATTTGCACAAAGTAGCATTATAGTAGCTTTGACTAGATTCTCGAATGGTGATCCATTATGCTAAGCTTAAGTTGGTATCTTATTTTCTCGAGGGTTTGCCCATAAAGTGTTAGAAAAAGGTTGTAGCATTCACTTGCTATAGCTTGTCAATTGATCCGTTAGCACTTGAAGTAGATTGTTAGATGGAGAAAATGTATAGTTGAGGCATTGACATTACTAGCACTTTTGTTAGTGGAAGTGGCATTGTTATTTCGAGTGAAGAGGGATTTTTCTTTAAACCTTGATTTTTCATGTCATTTTTTTTTTTAAAGTGTTTTAGCTTCATATTGGATCTTGAAGGTGGTTGAAGAAGAGCGTTAGTGCAATGTGAATATCCGAAGATTGTGGTCTTCGTGGTCAAGCCTTGGATGCTCATTTTGCATTTTGTGGATGTCAGTGTTAGATGTCGAATATATGGGCAAAGTGTTCGAGGCTAAAGCATACTATGGGTCATGAGAATTTGTGTTAAGGTGAACCTATGTGAAGTTGTAGGTAGGAGGAAGTTGGTTGAGTTTTGAAAATTTCTATTTCTGGACAGAGAGTCATTCTTTCTTTAAGATGGAAAATTTTCTACAAATTTTCTTAGACTTTTTTAATGGCTGATCTGTTAATCATTTTGCTCGAAAACCATTCCATTCTCGTAAGCCAGTACAAACTAGTGAAGGGGTTAGAGTTGACTTAGGTTAGCTTAGACCTTGGTCGGTAGTTTGTATGATGCATCTGTGAGACATAAAATCCCTAGGCCCCAAAGTGGAGCCGGAAAGGTGCCACGTGGTAGTGGCCAAAGCGAAAACCAAATGAGCATAACATGTTTGAACTAAAAGCTCCTACTTGAAGGGTCGAGAACAGAAGTGGAACTCCTAACGAAATGCTCAAGGAACAAGCACGGAGCAAGCAATAAGTGAGTCTCTAGAAAAGGGACACAAAAGGACCAACATATGACACATGGAAGTGTCTGAGATGGACCCGAGATGGAGTCCGAGATGGAGTCTGAGATGGAGTCCAAGATGGAGTCCGAGATGGAGTCCAAGATGGACCTGAGATGGAGTCCAAGATGGAGTTCGAGATGGACCCAAGATGGAGTCCGAGATGGAGTCTGAGATGGACCTGAGATGGAGTCTGAGATGGACCAGAGATGGAGTCTGAGATGGAGTCCGAGATGCACCCAAGATGGAATACGAGATGGAGTCTGAGAAGGACCCGAGATGGAGTTCGAGGTCGAGACCGAAACCGGGACCAAGACCGAGACCGAGACTGAGACCGAGATCAGGACCGAGACCGAGGCCGAGGCCGAGCCTGAGACCGAGCCTGAGCCCGAGTCCGAGTCCGAGTCCGAGTCCGAGTCTGAGTCCGAACTCGAGTCCGAGTTCGAGTCTGAGAGGGTGAAAGCCCAAAGCGTTCGTCTCCCTAGGTGAGCTCCAAAAGTATAGTGAAGGGGAGGACTGTAATGGAGCCAGTTTGGCCAGAAAAGGCCAGTTTGGCCCAGGAAGGCTGTACCCAGTGTTGGGTGATGAGCTGCCCACTAGGAAGTCCAAGACTAGAGTGAACACGAACCGACAAGTGGAGTAGTGGTGAAGTGTTCAAGAGCCAACTCTAGTTCCCCCAGGAGATCGACTGGCCGATGCTCCTAGTCCAAGTGTGGGTGGCACTACCTACTTGGATACCTGGCGTGGCTCAACGGAACCTCACTCTAAGCCCATGGCTAGAGCATCTAAAGGCAGAAGGCGGGGAGAGTACCCATGAGGCCCGCGTAGGGCCACGGTGTTCCGAAATGTTGTCCTAAAGTCCCAGACTATGGAAAGGAAGAGGAGTAACCCTCTGGTGTGGTGACCAAGGACACAGTCGCACAGTGAGGCAGTCCCAAAGGCTAGTGGACTTAGCAGTCAGGCCTGTGGGCCTTGATCTTGTGGCAGTATTGGCAAACACGGCTATGGACGGAAAGGGACTGAGTGGGGACCGGAAAAAAGATATTGGGGAAGGCTATTCCCCATGTCTACGGGCATCCTAAGGATGCTAAGGAGTGGATCTGGGATGATCACTCAATGAATGGATGACCCAATCTTTGAGAGACGGGATTGTAAAGCAGGTGTTGTTGGACCACCAGTATGACCAAGGTAAATGGGCATGGCCTTAGCGTAACGGGTTGATATGTCAGTGGTACCTTGGGGTGTCGATCATGGGATCGGACACGTGGAGCACTTGGACCAAGTGCTAAGGTTGAGTGGCATGGATGCCATTCTCGGGGCTATCACGCCCCAAGTCTTGAATTAGACTTATGGAGGTCATGAAAAAGACTCCTCCAAGTGGTCAGAGATGTGGTTAAGTGACTAAAGTAGAATGGAAAAATTAGTCACTTACAACTTGGTATCGGCGTTGTTCCTTAGTCCGACTCTTATTGGTGGCCAAGTATATCACCACTTGGATTGGAATTGGAAGGTCCTAGGTATGGACCTATCCTCGAGGAGTAGCATGTCGGGAGGATATGGCTCTCCACTCAAGTTTATGCGTGAATTTGTGCGCAATGTGGTGGATGGAAAAGGGCCAGTAAGGGAACGACTTTGGGATCTTGGGAACAGTATAAGGTTTTCCTCAAAGGGTTGAGGATGTGGTCCGGATGAGCATTTGACTTAGCAAACTGGTTAATATAGTTGTGGTAAACAACTATAGTAGGGATCACATGAAAGATACAGATTGCAAAACAATAAAGGAGTCACAAGATTACCCTCATATAGTTAATGCTAGTGCTCATAAATTTGAGACCGGAATTGATGACCGTAGGAGGTCAAATATGGAAGAGGATGCAAGTCTGTGAAATGGTAGTCGGGGCTACCTCTAATAAATGCTGGAACAACCCAAGGAGTTCGGGGTGTACTTAGAGGATGAGTTGGTATTTTCATCACATGGACAAGTGGTCATAAGGGGCAAAAGGTTACCCCTAAAGGACAAAATCAAGTGTCAGAGTAATACTTGCAAAGATGGTCCTTGTGAGTAGGATATGAATAGAAGGAGTTGTATTCTAGTGTGCTGGCACCTTAAGAGTAAGACCTCATAGGTTGTCGGATTAGCAAGTCCAAAAAACAAGATAACTCCAATCGAGTCAAGGAATAATCCCAAGGGATTGATGGAAGCATTTGGATTGAGGTGTGTGGTGCCCCACAAAAGATGGGGAGGATCTTAAGATCCAAGTATGAGAACAATAGGTATCTCATTGGTGGCAAAATGTGCCATGCTAAAGTTGTGGGAAAGAGTTTCCTAGAAGAACACAACTTTGGCTAAAAGTTGTGTGTGAACTGTATGGTGTAGTGCTAATGGATAGTTGGCATAAGAGACAACCGTAGTGGTCTTGGCAAAAGACCTAGACACAAGTAAGAAGTGTCATAAAGGTAGGCTCATTGAGCCGATGGTGTAGAGACACCAAACATACCAAGGCGTATTGCCTTGAGGTCATGTTGACGGTTCGTAAGAACCCCTTCTAAAGGAATCCCAATAGAAATGGGAATGGCATAGCATAAGCTGGAAGGCATGTGGTTAGAGTGTGGTGACCTAGATAATGATAGAGGTGTGGAAGCACCAGCAATGAGTTGTAGGACTTGACAACTATGAGGCAACTAAGCAAAAAATGCAAAATAATTAGTTAAACTAGTAGACGGTAACTAACTTCTTATTGGGATAAAGAAGTTAGATATACCCTTATGAAGGATAAATTGCTTATGTTGCGAGATATTAAATCAATGTCGTAAAGGGAATGCTCATTGCCAAAGAGGCCATCATTGGGACACCCAAACACTCTAGAACACCAAGAGGTGGTGTTTGGGATCATGAGGGCAATGGATAATGCCCAAGGGATAAGTCCCTAGCAAATGATGGATAGAAGGTGCTATCCAAATGTCCAAGGTTGCGGAGACGAGAGAAGTCCGTCTACCCAAATTAGACAAAGCCAAAAAAGAATTTTGGCAAGGCTAGTGATGGGCATATAAAGTCCCATAAGTAGCAACAGTGATCCCAATATGTGGGATTACAAGGTGAGCAAACCCGGATTGAGGAACCACTCCCTAGGCTGTAGGGTAGGTTCATCCCTATGAATACTTGCCAAAAGCATGGTAGAAAGTGCAAAGTTATCTTCTTAACCTGGAGGAGAATGACCGAAGGAAATGTATAAGGCCAAAAAGCAAGTAGTAAAGGATAGAACCGGACCATAGGAATTGATAGGCATAACCAAGAGACCAATCTAACTATCTGCACAAGAGCCGTCTCATATCCAACATGCGTTGCGCGGACATGTAACACTCCGTTTTCGTTCATAGTCCCACCAATGACTTTGTCACCACTTCGTTTTGCGACTGGCCGAGCTTCACCAGTGATCATGCTCTCGGTCACATGACTCTGTCCCCAAATCACCTCTCCATCAGTTGGCACCTTGGAACCAAGCAAAACTTTGATGACATCATTCCGTTGTACGAGCTGCGTAATGATTTCTCGCTCGAAAGTAATTTTCCCTTCTCGTCCAGTGTCAGGAGAATGGCCGTATCAGGCGTGAGATTCATAAGCTTCGCGATGGATTCAGACGTTTTCCCTTTGGCCAGAACCTCCAGGAACTTCCCCAGTGGAATAAACGATATGAGAATTGAACTCGTCTTGAAAAGTCTGTCCCTTCAAACGAGTCGTCGCAGATCTTAAAGCGGAGTAGACAGAGTAGAAGTCCGCAGCATTTGTCCCGAGAGCTATGAGAACGTCAATGTTGGCTGAACCATGGTGTAGAGCATTGTAAGCCACCCGATGACGAACTGAACAGGCGTAGACAAACTCCATCTCAGTATCTCGGTGAGCATGGTTATGCAAGTTGGGAGTGGAGAATTAAGTGGGTGCTCAAGCATGTTGTTGCTAGCGATCGGGATGCCATGGATAGTCTAAAACATGGGATAGTCCATGTTAGACTATATGGCTATTGAAAAGCTTGCGAAAGGAGAGACTTTAGCAAGCTAAGGAACAGAGTTCCTTGAACGTTCCCCTAGGTAGATAAGTACCTAGACATCCAAGTGTAAATGGTTTATAGAGCACGCGAAATCAGAGTGGCGTAGCAAGAGCGTGGTCTTGAAGCTTGCCATGAGGTGAGGCTATCAAGGTTAGGGAAGTAATTCCCAAGTGTTCAAAGAGAGGGCTTTGAACGAAAGTCGATGGTTAAGGACTTTCACGCTTATGCATGAACCATGTTACGGTGGCCGGATGACTTGCTAAGTGAGATTGGCAAGTAAGCTCTATTTCGTTAAAGTGGGATTTATTCAGTAAAATGGGACTAGGTACAAATTTTCAAGTATTTGAAAATGACGTGAAATTATATGTTTTTTGTCCAGGGGCTAGACATATCTGGGGCATGGTGACTAGCGCGGTGACTTTGTGTCCAGACTGAGTCCATCTGGTTGTATAATAAATCTCATTGTCAAGGTGAACAAGCCGAATCTGAAGCTAAAGAAGAGCGATGGCATGCGCGCACACACTATTTGTTTGTTCATTGAGCGTGTGGTGAGCTTTCCAAGATGAATGTCATTCCTATTAGCCAGACATATAACTTAATGGTGAGAACATTTAGATATTATTCAATGTTATCTTTTTCTAACGAATCTAATTGTGAAGGTGTAGCAAGAGGCATTGCTAGTCTGGAGAAGTCATTTAACTCATTTGACCCTTAGTGTATTTTCATGAAACTAAATAACTTTCATATTATTAAGGAATTTCTCTAGTACCTTTTTTTTACGACATAGAGGCTTGCATTTCTTTCAAAGGTGATTTAGTAAAAGGCCTGAGGGCACATGCCATTCTATTTCTCAGACCGGTATTAAGATATACTAGTGCAAAGGGCCACATGCCATCACGCCTCCTCTGATTCAGATTCGGATTGTTCACCTTGAAATAAAATACATTAGAAACTTAGTAAAGGAATATTAATGAATCTTACCTTGAACCCGGGTTATGAATGCTCTTGCTGCATCTCTTGCATGGTCTGGCAAGGTGATGGTGGCACTCTGCTTCTGCATCCAACCATGCACAACATTATCCACCGATATGCTCATGCTGGGATCCCTTGGATTTAGCACCCATCTCTTTTCTAGGCAATCCTTCGTATATCCGGAACTTGGCTTGAACCACTCCACAGTTACATTGAAGGAGTTAGTTTCCGCGTCCTCCTCTGCATCAATGATGCAGCGCCCCACCCATATTATTTGTTTTTTATTACTGGGTCTGACAAGCACAACCATTCCTTTGCAGACCTATACTGGATTGAATGCTGAATCCGGCTTCTTGTTCCTCGGCCCGCAATAGTGATCCTCAACATCGTTATCTGTCACTGCATTTCCAGAGGACATTGTTCCGCTACTATCTGGTGCTCTGGGTTCTGGCCAAAAGGACTCTTTCAATTCTTCATATACAACCGGCCCATTTTGGATAGCAGATATAATCTTCTCCCAGTATTCGAGCAAAGGCTTGCACCTCTGAAAATAGGATTCTCCACCAAACACCAACCCCCTCTTCCAGAAGGCAATATGCTATCTAATCCCGGCCACTATACTTTCCTGGTCTTTGAGTCCATCCGGGTGCATCGGCCGTGGGGAACCCTGAGGAATCATAGGTTCCCCAATTATGGGATCTCTCTTGAAGAGTTCAATGCCGTCCACTGGCAGCCACACTGTGTCCCATTCTCTCATCTTGTACCTCATCACTAGAGCACCGTCACGCATGCTGAAATGAAACTGAAGAGGCTTGGAGTGGCCAATCAGCGTTTCGGATCCATCCCTGATGTAGCCTCTTACAAACCCCTTAAAGTCTGGAACCTCTGTCACAAGTGCAACTTCAACAGTGCCTTTGATGCAATTTTGGAATTCATCGTAGAGTTGTGGGAGGGTGAGGACATTGGATCGCCGGAGGGACTCTACCAAGTGACTGAACATGGCATCGACGTCTTCATGAGTGTGCCCAACCATGAGAAAGCCAAGTGTAACCGTTTCAAATATGCCTTTGGCAACAAGCATCGCCAAGTACGCGAAGACGTACATGTTTTTGTTCTCACTGCCAGCATTGTCTGTTTGGAGCAGAAGATGGGGTGGAAGGCCACATCGGCCGCAAGAACTTCCTTGAGATTCTGCTTTGTTTGGATGAGGCTGTGCATTCACCGGGCGACCAGCCTCGTCGAAATGGCATGAGGCCTCACGTGATAACCCTACAATCTGACGGCCAACATATTCACTGGGATGGTATGGGGCCCCATGCGATACTGCAAGCCTTTGCTCCTCCTCCAGCTGAACCCTGTATGGGGTTCGATCGACAAGGGCCTTATGCAAGGGTTGGCTGTTCAGCTCAGTCTGCGCACTTTGCAAAGACCTCAAGTGTTTTGCTAGGGACGCAATCATCATGTTTGCACCCCCGCCACCCCATAGAGGTACAAAGAAGTTCCCATACTTCTGGGCACCATGCCCATGAGCGATTATACCAAACAGAGACACAGGCAGCTGCATGGATGAAGAGATTGCCTTGGGGGCAGGATTGAGTCGAGGTAAGCACGTCTTTTTCTGGTCCATTTTGTCGTGGATGATGCAGAGGTAAGAGTCAGGTCTCTCCATGGAGAGAATCCTGTTATGATAATATGCAGTCCTGCAGCTTCTCTGCTCGATGTTGTGGTCGAGCCGCCTTCTAACCAACGTCTCTCGCTCTTGAGCGCTACAAGAATTCTTCGACAAAGCCATTTTGATAGTAGTGCACTCGTCACACTTTGAAAAGCTGGAGTACTTTCCTATACTCACATCCCTGAACCTGTTGCTCCACAATCTACTAAATCTAGATTGGCTCAGCTTCCTGTAGCCATTACTCTGGAGTTCCCGATTCACATCTTCCAATATGGCCCCCTTGGTATACATGGAAGGGAGAACTCGTTGGGTGTCTCGTGTTCCATCTTCCAAGAGGCGGGTTTTATGTGGTTGCTGCTCGCTACATGTCTCGACAAACCTCTTGAAGATTGCCTCTCCATATACAACATGACCCCTGGTTTTGTGCGTACCGTCGTTCCCATGGACTGCCTGTTGAACCCTTTGTTCCTCGAACTCAGTTTTGATTCTGTAGAATGTGCTTCGAGGGACTCCATAAATGATTCTCCATGCCTTCATGCAAACCAAACCCCTCTGGAAGACCATGCCCCCCACCTGATGTTCTGAAGCATCAACAAATGACCGTAATGCCTCATACACAAAATTGCGAGCTGCCTTCCAGGACAATGTCTTGTATCTTGCTCTCTCCTCTTCAATAGCATCCCAATAAGCATGTTGACAGCACCTCCTCTTGCAACAAGCAATTGTCGAGACCATTCGAACCTCCATCGCCATTTTCTGCCTTTTCGGTTCGTTGCTCAGATCCCTTTGGCTGCGCTATAGGAAGGTGTACTTTCTTTTCCCATGAAGAGATGTTCTGTCATCAGTTGTAGTGGTGTTTGATTGTGAATCCTTCACATTCTCAAACACTAAATGCCTCAATTTCCACCGCATAATGCTTCCAATAGTCAGACTGTTTTCTTCTGTGTCAACAACCTCTAAAATCGCAACTCCAATATCATCCCAGCCCAATTCTTGATTAGCAACCGCATCTCTTGGATCGACAACTGTGGCTAAGCCCTCAGCTACCACCTCCCCCTCGGGGTTGTTTAGAAACACCTTTGCCTGAATCCATGTAGCACGGTTCTTAAGATCCACGGAGGGAACATGCGTCGCACTTGCGCTGTCCCCAACATCTGCTTTCTTCTGCAGATTTTTCAAGGCAACAACAACATTTACCCCGACGACCATCTCTCCTCGTTCAATAGCGACCACATTCCCATCGAAGACAGTCTCTACTGATACAGCAGCATTGCCTTCCCCAAGCCTTTGACAGTGTATAACAAAGTTCCAATCCATAGACACAAGGGTCCCTTTTGCAACTCTCTTCCCACCATTCAAAATGTAAACCTTTTCCCCAACCCTGAAGGCCATTCTGAAAGTGCAGAAAAGAAGTTAAGACCATACAAAAAATAATTGGAGAATGGCCTAAATCATAACATACCAAATAGCATGAGGCCACATGCCATTATTCAAACATGCTATTGACACCCACGTGAAATTTCGCATTCACAAAATTGGCATGAGGCCTCATGCCATCTTGATATACACACAGCTGCAGGCAAGTAAAAACATGCATGACAATACGCTAGCCATGAAATTGCAAGGGCCCAAGATGGCATGTGGCCTCATGCCATTTCTAAATGTGGTCCTAAACCATTCCATAGGCTAGCAGGGGCCAAAGATGGCATGAGGCCTCATGCCATCTTGATATACACACAATTGCAGGCAAGTAAAAACATACATGACAATACACTAGCCATGAAATTGCAAGGGCCCAAGATGGCATGTGGCCTCATGCCATTTCTAAATGTGGTCCTAAACCATTCCATGGTGAACATACTAGGAAGCACAAGTGCCGAATATCAAGAGGAAGCGGTAGCCACACCAAAGACAGTGCCGCTCGCAACACCGCAACTACTCGTAGTGCCGCTCGCAACACCGCAACTGCTCGTAGCGCCGCTCGCAATGGCGCTCGCAATGCCGCAACCGCTTGTAGACACATAAACCACAGCTCACAACGCCGCTTACACAAGCAGCGCTCACTGCGCTCAGCGGAACCAAGAACACGGCGCACAAAAATGATAGACCTAGGAATGAGTTTGAGAATTCAAAAATAACACACGCTTGAACGTCACATCAAATCCTCTGACAAACCAGATCTTATGATTCCTCTGACAAATTTCAAACTGAGTAGCTTCTAGACTTTGCTGTCGGAGGTTGAACTTTGTCACATCATGTCCATGCCTCGATCCAGCTGTGCCATGTCAGTGATTCGAACTTTGCCATGCCATGTCAGCGATCCGCGCCAAGATTATTCGCCGTGTAAAGGAATAATTATGCTGTGTGTGTACGTCCATTTATGGCAATATAAGGCCACACGCCATTCAAAGAATAATGCTAGTCGAGCATTTTTTGGTGCATTTTTGGGTTCAAAATTGCATGAGCCCACACGCTATAAAGTTTACCTGTACCAAAAATAGAAACAGCTTTATTTACTTGGGAATTTAAGTGGTTGAGGCATTTTTAAACTTACAAACACATGCCCTACTTACATTCATTTGGTTGCTTAAAATTCAAAAATATTATAAACCTTTCTTTTTGCATTTTCAATGTTTTCAATTATGGTTTTTGATTTTCGCAGGACCAGCCTAGTAATCTATTTGCATCCCGTCATGTTTATAGCTAGCTTTCGTTTGTCCCCTTCGCTAGCCTGAGATACATCTGCTCGGCATCTGCTTCTTACAACATTTGCCCAGAAAGGGCATCTTTCTTCACGCAGCATTTGCCACATGTTTAGGGTTAGGGTTTAGGGTTTAGCAATTCAGTAGCTTGATAAACATGCAAATACAGAACTTGATGCAAAATCCTTTGATATGTCACAATGCCCCTAGGACCATAAACACATTTCAATAGAGAGGGTCCTTTCATTTCATAACTCCTTACGTAGATCTTGGTGAAACCAGAGTTAGTGAAGTTGGTTTCTTGTGATCCCGCATCTGATTGTGATGTCCCTTTGCAGTGTCAATGGAAAGGTCAATGCACACCAAACTGTAGAATCTTGGAGCAAAATAACGGTCGGATCTATGGCAAATGCCCCTGAAACATTGTAAGGCTCATGTGGTCTCATGTGGTGTCCGATCGAGATGCTTCTTTGCAGGGTCATCAAGAAGGACATTGTATACCATTCTGTAAAATCTAGTTGCGATCTAACAGTTGGATCTCCAGGAAACTCAAAACAATCTCGCACGTGTCAGAATATTCTAGAAATATACTCCTATGTGCTCCTGAAAATGGCATGCGGCCCCACGCCATTCAAGAGATAACGCCAGATGACGCCGAGCATTTTTTGGTGCATTTTTTGGGATCAAAATTGCATGAGCCCACACGCTTGAACGTCACATCAAATCCTCTGACAATTTATTTAGCTGAACATCTGGCATTTTTGGAAATACAAGATGCTTTGGAATATCCAATCATGCATGGTATAAATATAGCGAGGGTATTAAATGATATCCCAATCATGATCTTTCTTTTGGATTTCGCGTGCATGTAGTCCGAGGAATGATGACGTTGCGGATTTCTTTTGGATTTCACGCATTTACCCGAGGTCAATTTAGCCGTGCCTGAGGAACTGAAGACGGCTATGGAGCTTTAGAATCCAAAGAAAGCTCCAGGTGCAGCATGGGAAATGCTCAGCTGGGTCTTCAACGCAATAGCGGGTGGATCACCTGCTTCCGACTCCAAGGGCAAATGCGTTGTCGAGTACAACTGCGGCGGACTATTCTTTCGAGCCGCACTACTCAAGGGTGTCCCGTGTGTTGCGGTGACAAACTCCATTGAAGAGGTGACTTCAATGGAGCATATAATTACAGTTGCCAAAGAAAAACAGTATCTTCTCTACGAACCTGGTGAGTACACACTTTAAGTTTAAATGTTATCTCACAAGCTCTGTATGCAGGAGCGTGGCCACCCCCAGATGCTGAAACGGCGTTAATAGCTATTGTTGAAGATACCCATGTTGGGCCGAGCTCACAACCTGAACAAGGTAAGGTCACGTGAGGCCTCACGCCATTTTGATTATAGATCGTTGTGAATATTCAGACACGAGGACTGAAAAGCGCACTGGTGGCGCATCGAAGAAGGACAAACAGACAAGCAATAGGAAAAAAGGAGGTACAAATTATATTTGCAATGGCGTGTGGTCTCATGCCATTCCTTGCAGGAGACACTTCTTCAAAGGCAAAACAGGCAAGCACCAGCCAAGCTCAAACTGACAGTGGTCATAAAAAGCGAAAGCACGTTGGACAGTCGTCGAGATCAGAGGCGTTTGATTCGAAAAGGAAGAAGGGCAACGAAAAGATGATAGGTAATGCCTCGCAGTTATGGCGTGTGTGCTCATGCCATTCATTGCAGATCAAGGGCTGAGTGAAAGCAGCCAGTCACCACCTCCTGACTCAGATTCCTATGGCGGACTCCCCTTCCCCAATCTCAATGGAGACGTACAATGGATGAGGGAAGCTTTTCAAGTCAAGGCCACGTTTTTCTCATCTCGTCGTCTTCGAAGGGTGCAAGAACGTGCAGAAACCATGTTAAGACAGTCGGGTGAGGATACGGTCCTAGGTCACGCACTAAAACAGGCTATGGATGTCTTGTATTTTGAGATGGAGACTCGGCCAGATGATTTTCCCAAGATGGTCCTAGAAGAACAAGCCATCCAGCCTGAGCAGCCTATGGAAGAAATGCAGGAGGGGGATGAGGAGCCAGAGAAAGATAATGAGCAGGAAGAGCAGAAGGACGAAGAGGAGGACAAAGAAGAGGAGGACGAAGAAGAGGAGGATGAAGAGGACTTGGATAGTCCTCACAATGGTGACGATCACAATAACAACGACGACGATGATGACGACGATGGCCAGCCTGAGGTGGCCAAAGAGCAGCAGAGGAAGGTCATACAAGACAAACCATCAGGTAAATAATAGTACATCCATTCCTAACCTTTTACCATTTCTAACATTGTCCATGTAGGTCGCAGAGCAAATGGTAAGTAGAGATTATTCAGTTGAATTTACAAACTCTAGCCTTTAGTGTCGAGGAAGGATAGTGCCAAGCAAGGGTCGAAACGTATGTCCAATCCTTCAGAATCAGCAGTGCGCCCAAGTGATATCGGTCCTAGTTCCTCAATAGCAGTTGATGGTAAATACAATATAGTCGATTCAATGTGCTAATGAGTTTGTTTTTAGTAGCACGGGAGGATACCATCTCAATCGAAGGGAGATATTTGGACATGCATATGGATCCGCCAGTGGACTCTACTTGCCTACAAGAGTCATTAAAGCTGGTGGAGGCTACTATCCATATCAACGCCAAGCAAGTTGACCACGCTCCACTTGATGCTGCCCATACCATTGAGTCAATCTTGTCCACGTATCCAACTAATGATGACCAGGCGCCATTGGACCCGCATGAGGCCGCCCCAGCCGCCGAGCCGGTCGTATCCTCATTTCCAACGGACTCAACGTGTGCCCAATCGTCTGACTACGCGCCGTTGGAACCTCCCTACACCGCCCCTGCTACCTGTTTGGTCATGTCCACTTTGCCAACGGAGGCACTAGCTGAAATGGCATGTGATCACACGCCATCGGAACCACCCCATGCCACTGTTGAACCAGTTGTACCAGAGTCTACAGCTGAAATGGCATGTGCCCACACGCCATCGGATGCGATTGACCCCACATTGCAGAGGAGAGTATTTCCGCCCTTCACGTTTCCTCGACCAAAACCCTCTCAACGACCATCGGGAGCACCATTCGCTAATATTGTAGATGGTAAAATTGACTTGTACCATTTTTTATGCTGACGCATTTCATTTTAGAGTCACGGCGAAGGTACTGTATCATTTTTGATCTGAACGGTGTCCTTTTCTCCCATGAGCGTGGCTCGTCCTCGAATGTCATTGCACCCTCCAAAGCCTGCGGTCGCAAGTTGGTCAAAAGAGACAGATTCACATTAATCACACGGGAGAAACTGCAGGATCTAATAATGACCATGCGACACTTAAAACAGAGGGTCGGGTTCAATTTGCAATTGGGAGTTTGGACATCCATGATGCGCCACAATGCATTAACGTTGCTACAGATGATGCACGATCAGACGCGAGTAATATTACCATTTGACTTTCTCCTAACGCAGGAGGATTGCTTGACTATGGTCCATGTGAGGGGTAGCAAGCCCATCTTCGTCAAGCCAGAGGCTGTAGTGATGAACCGGACTGCTAGGTCAAGTGAAATCTTCATCATCGATGACTCGCCGATTAAAACTGCAGCGAACACGCACACATATGCAGTGCACCCCATCTCTTGCAGTATGGAAACTAGGGAGAAGAAACCGTATGTTCTGGGGGACCTTGCAAAACAGCTTGGAGCGATGGTGATAGAGAACCGACCAGTCCAGGAGGTGGCTGCAGAAATCAACCAAATGGCAGATGGAACGGTATATCAGAAGCCATTTGATCGGACAGACACCAGTCATCATTTATGGCATGTATATTGTCTAGCCAAGCACTATCCGCATCTCCATAATCTGCTCAACCGGATGGGTTCTTCGACCACTGAACATGAGCGTGGACGTATTAGAGAAGAGATGGCATTACTATTGGGTTTAAATCCTGATAGTGTGGAGAGTGATGAAATTCCAAGATTATTGTATAGGCGTTGGAGGCAAAAAATAACAGTTTGAGATGGCATGTATTTATTTAAAAATGTAACTTATTATGGCATGGGGTTCCATGCCATTGTATTAATATTAAAAGACAATTCTTTGAGAGGATTTGCATTATACTAGAAGTGTTACAGCATGTTATTGGAAGTCTACGAAGTTGTTTTATTAATAAGGGGAAAGTAAAGATTGAATGGGGACTTGGGCTCCACCTAGACTTGGAGCAACTGAGCCAATATTAAAAGGATGGAAAGAAATTGGACGACGATGACAAGGAGAAGAGAGAGGTGAAGCAGTGGCAGGGGGAGGAGAACTGATTGAGTAGACATTTCCTTGTTTAAAATAAAATGGCATGTGCCTCAATGCAGTTGAATTTTGTTATATTTATATACTATATAAAGGTTTGGAAACCTTATTTTACAAGTGGGATAATGACAATTCCCACTTTAACGAAATAGAGCTTAAGTCGGGGGAACGAATACCCTAGTTGAAGGAGCCAACTTCAAAGGGGTGGCCCATGGGCCAAGCATGGAGGAGTCCATGCATGATCACAGACTTGTCAAATGAGAGGACTTGGCAGTGCGAAGGAACTAGGTTCCTAAGCTGTGATTTGTAGCGTGCTTTAAGTATAAATTGGTGCACCGGTATGGGGAGACACGCCAGGCATCCTATGTGATGCTGTCTGTAGATGCATATACGGAGGTTGGGTTCGAGTCCCGACCCTCTAGTGCTTGGGTTCGAATCCCAACTCACTAGGGCGTGGTGATGGTTTAGAATATGAGGACACTCATATTTCGGTGGTCATGGACTCTCAGTGGGGAGACTGGCTTGGGCACACCGCCAAACGAGGGATGCTCCGGAGTCGTGATGCACGGTTAAATTGCTTAGTGTGGCTCAGCATATCTAACTTGAACACTTTGGTGCGAAGGGCACCAAGGATGTGGTGAATGAGATGGGGACATCTAGTCTCAGTTACTATGGACCTTGGCCGGAAGGGCTGGCTTGGGTGCACTGCCAAGTGTGGGGGATGCCCCTGAGGTCATGGTGAACAACTTAAAGGTCTAGAAGACCTAGTATCTATTGACAAACTTGTTAAGGTGCCAAGGTTAGATCACTGGGTGATCTTATGGCTAAACAAGGACAAGGTCCTTGTGAGGTTAAGGGATAAAGTTCCAAGTTCAAAGTGTTGATTGGAACTATTGATGATGGTGTGGCTTGGTCAATGTGACCAAGTGGGAAAAGCACCTAAGGGAAATGAGCTATGTCAATGCGATGGCATAGTAAGTTCGAGGAAAGTAGTCTCTATAAAAGATCCATGGGAGGGTCTCAAAGTTGGGCCGTGGATAAAACCCACAGCAGAAAATGCTAAAGAGACGTACTAGGGGTGAACACCCTTTAGACTTGCAAAGCAAAGTCTTTACTATAGAACTGAAAGGATACCTCGAGAATGGAGGTGGCGATCCTGTGTTGCATAGTGCAACAATCAAAGATGGGAGCAAAAGACTAATGGCTAAGAAAAGGGCCATGGGAATCATGGGAATCATGGGAAAGAATCCAAATGCCATAGTTAGGCCAAAAACACCAATGTGTTGGGTGCTAATGGATTATGGGAAGGCAATGTATTTCCAAGGATAGGTTCCCAATTGCTTCGATTTGGTGAAGGTGGAAGCTCCAAGGGAAGGAGCGGTAAAGTAGCCAAATGATAGGGCCATGGATAGCCCTAGCACAAATTATGATAGCAGGAACTTAGTGCCAAAGGTGGCATGAAATAGAAAAGAGGATTGTATTTACCATCAACTGCTATTGAGGAACTAGGACCGATATCACTTGGGCGCACTACTGATTCTGAAGGATTGGACATACGTTTCGACCCTTGCTTGGCACTATCCTTCCTCGACACTAAAGGCTAGAGTTTGTATCTTAATTCAACTGAATAATCTCTACTTACCATTTCCTCTGCGACCTATATGGACAATGTTAGAAATGGTAAAAGGTTAGGAATGGATGTACTATTATTTACCTGATGGTTTGTCTTGTATGACCTTCCTCCACTGCTCTTTGGCCACCTCAAGCTGGCCATCGTCGTCATCGTCGTCGTCGTCGTTATTGTGATCGTCACCATTGTGAGGACTATCCAAGTCCTCTTCGTCCTCCTCTTCTTCGTCCTCCTCTTCTTTGTCCTCCTCTTCGTCCTTCTGCTCTTCCTGCTCATTATCTTTCTCTGGCTCCTCATCCCCCTCCTACATTTCTTCCATAGGCTGCTCAGGCTGGATGGCTTGTTCTTCCAGGACCATCTTGAGAAAATCATCTGGCCGAGTCTCCATCTCAAAATACAAGACATCCATAGCCTATTTTAGTGCGTGACCTAGGACCGTATCCTCACCCGACTGTCTTAACATGGTTTCTGCACGTTCTTGCACCCTTCGAAGACGACGAGATGAGAAAAACGTGGCCCTGACTTGAAAAGCATCCCTCATCCATTGTACCTCTCCATTGAGATTGGGGAAGGGGAGTCCGCCATAGGAATCTGAGTTAGGAGGTGGTGACTGGCTGCTTTCACTCAGCCCTTGATCTGCAATGAATGGCATGAGCACACATGCCATAACCGCAAGGCATTATCTATCATCTTTTCGTTGCCCTTCTTCCTTTTCGAATCAAACGCCTCTGATCCCGACGACTGTCCAACGTGCTTTCGCTTTTTATGACCACTGTCAGTTTGAGCTTGGCTGGTGCTTGCTTGTTTTGCCTTTGAAGAAGTGTCTCCTGCAAGGAATGGCATGAGACCACACGCCATTGCAAATATAATTTGTACCTCCTTTTTTCCTATTGCTTGTCTGTTTGTCCTTCTTCGACGCGCCACCAGTGCGCTTTTCAGTCCTCGTGTCTGAATATTCACAACGATCTATAATCAAAATGGCGTGAGGCCTCACGTGACCTTACCTTGTGCAGGTTGTGAGCTCGGCCCAAGCTCTCAGAGTCGTGCACAAGTCCTCGTATGTCACAATATGGCCGGGAGTCATTTTGGTTTTGTTGAAGACTACCTCACCACGTAGAAGAGCATTAGCCACTGTCAGAAGGTCGTCGTCGTCTAGAGACCGCGAGAAACGCAAGGCGTTGAGCTTCAAATCATTGAGCTTCCGGCCGTCCTCCACACCCATTGAGTTTAGCAACTCCCCGTCATAGTACCTCTTCAGCACATCTACCCATTTGTCAAAAACAACTTTTGTCGCGAGTAGAATGTTATGGATGCTGAGTGTGTCATTGACCCCCAGTGTTTTCGAGAGAAGACTCGAGAATTCCTGCAATGGAAATGGCGTGAGGCCACATGCTATGCCACATGCAACGAGGCTTACCTGCCAGGCGCTAGTTGCTAGTGCACGTCCTTGTCCTGGTTTTTGTGGCTTCTTCAGTTGAACCCAGAGCTTCCGTGTTCGTGCCAATGTCTCGTGCAGACCCGATTTGTAGCACGTTTCTTGCTTGACATTCTGCGCGTGGGAGATGGATATGATAGATCGGAGGGGCGAGTTGCCTTTTATCAGGCGGACAACTCTTGTCTTGAAGACTTTCTTCACCTCCTCGCCCACCATAATATCCACAACTATCTCTTGCATCGCCAAGCTAGAATGCTGCCCGGAGACGGCATAGAACCGGATGTTCTGATCGTCCAACACCTTCCTATTGATCAAGTCTGGAAACCTCGTCTCGCCCTTCATTGTTCGGTAGTAGGGGATCACGTCTGCGATGTCGGGTGTTACTGGACTTACCAGCATCTTCTGCTTCAGTTTCTCCACCCACTCATTAGATACTAGCCTGTGGTTGTATTTGCTTTGGATGTCGATATGGCTCACGTCGATTGTATATACTTTGTTGGAATAGTAACAAGTACTATTATCTGCGACGATTTTTGCTGCCTCTTCTTGCTCTTTCTGCTCTTTGCGGCTCTTCTTTTTGGTGGGTGTAGTGTTCGAACCCGAGGCAATGGCATCACCGAGTAGCTTCTTTTTTGGAGGAGAGTCGGACGTCGGCTTGAGCTTGACCACCCTTTTCTGCTTCGGGGTAGTTTCCAGATCGACCCCCTTCCCCTTCGCTTCGCAAACTGGAGGCACTCTCAACGGCTCAATGTTGGAATATAGTTTTTGAATATTGCCGTAGGTGAGGTCCGTGGATTCCATGTGATCTTCATAGACCCGCAGCGTCTTTGAAATTGTGGGCCTCCTGGACAACCTCTCCCTAGCTCCCTCTAGGAATTCCTCATAGCCGCTGCCCCCCTTTGGGAAGCCGCTAGGATGTGCAAGGTGGATCTTCAAGGCAGACGTTGTCTCTACCACAAGTGCCAGTCCATATTCTTGCATGGAACTGCATGGAGTGTCTGTCACTTGGATGAGGATCCCCATGCATTCTTTTCTCCCACCATCTGTGTTGTACAGCCTCAGATCCTCGCCTTCCATCCCGAAAGTCCAACTGGTGAGCTCCTCCCCCTTCTCTGCATCCACATTGACAGTGGCTGGAAGAAGAATGCAATTCCTCGCCTGTTCAGAAATGCACAACAATTAGAGCTGACAGATGAAAAGCTAGTAGCTGGAAATAACGTGAGGCCACACGCCATTCACCACTGCATCAGATGTCTTGAGGCTGCATCCTAAGATGGCGTGAGGCTACACGCCATCTGTAACCGGACTGCACTCGAGAGCCCAATCGGTGCATGCCAATGTTGCTACTGAATGGCATGTGGCCTCATGCCATTTTCTACTTGGCCTAAAAGACTTACCATTTGAAGCCGAATGGAGGCGTGACAACCGGACTCGCTGGCGAATGTGCACTGTGTGTGCAGCGGATCGTAGCAGCAAGGCTACTCTGCCACTTACAGTTGGAGAGTGGCGCTGAAATCTCCCGGGGCACCAAGTGGGCTGCGTGTGGGTGGCGGAGTGGGCGGTGGAGTTGGCGGCGAAGTTACAAACTGGGTGTGTCTTGAAGTGGACGCCGATGCACACGAGCGCGATGCGAGCGCGAGTGTGATGCAAGCACGAGTGGACGCTGATGCACACGAGAAACCTGTAGAGAAGGTAGATGAGCACGAATGTGAGCATGATCGCGAGTGGGAGCGCAATGCGAGCGCGAGTGTGGGGGGCATGGTCTTCCAGAGAGGTTTGGTCTGCATGAAGGCATGGAGAATCATTTATGGAGTCCCTCGAACCACATTCTACAGAATCAAAACTAAGTTCGAGGAACAAAGGGTTCAACAGGCAGTCCATGGGAACGACGGTACGCACAAAACCAGGGGTCACGTTGTATATGGAGAGGCAATCTTCAAGAGGTTTGTCGAGACATCTAGCGAGTAGCAACCACATAAAACCCGCCTCTTGGAAGATGGAACACGAAACACCCAACGAGTTCTCCCTTCCATGTATACCAAGGGGGCCATATTAGAAGATGTGAATCGGAAACTCCAGAGTAATAGCTACAGGAAGCTGAGCCAATCTAGATTTAGTAGATTGTGGAGCAACAGGTTCAGGGATGTGAGTATAAGAAAGTACTCCAGCTTTTCAAAGTGTGACGAGTGCACTGCTATCAAAATAGCTTTGTCGAAGAATTCTTGCATCGCTCAAGAGCGAGAGACGTTGGTTAGAAGGCGGCTCGACCACAACATCGAGCAGAGAAGCTGCAAGACTGCATATTATCATAACAGGATTCTCTCCATGGAGAGACCTGACTCTTACCTCTGCATCATCCACGACAAAATGGACCAGAAAAAGACGTGCTTACCTCAACTCAATCCTGCCCCCAAGGCAATCTCTTCATCCATGCAGCTGCCTGTGTCTCTGTTTGGCATAATCGCTCATGGGCATGGTGCCCAGAACTATGGGAACTTCTTTGTACCTCTATGGGGTGGCGGGGGTGCAAACTTGATGATTGCGTCCCTAGCAAAACACTTAAGGTCTCTGCAAAGTGCGCAGACTGAGCTGAACGGCCAACCCTTGCATAAGGCCCTTGTCGATCGAACCCCATACAGGGTTCAGCTGGAGGAGGAGCAAAGGCTTGCAGTATCGCGTGGGGCCCCATACCATCCCAGTGAATATGTTGGCCGTCAGATTGTAGGGTTATCACGTGAGGCCTCATGCCATTCCGACGAGGCTGGTCGCCCGGTGAATGCACAGCCTCATCCAAACGAAGCAGAATCTCAAGGAAGTTCTTGCGGCCGATGTGGCCTTCCACCCCATCTTCTGCTCCAAACAGACAATGCTGGCAGTGAGAACAAAAACATGTACGTGTTCGCGTACTTGGCGATGCTTGTTGCCAAAGGCATATTTGAAACGGTTACACTTGGCTTTCTCATGGTTGGGCACACTCATGAAGACGTCGATGCCATGTTCAGTCACCTAGCAGAGTCCCTCCGGCGATCCAATGTCCTCACCCTCCCACAACTCTACGATGAATTCCAAAATTGCATCAAAGGCACTATTGAAGCTGCACTTGTGACAGAGGTTCCAGACTTTAAAGGGTTTGTAAGAGGCTACATCAGGGATGGATCCGAAATGCTGATTGGCCACTCCAAGCCTCTTCAGTTTCATTTCAGCATGCGTCATGGTGCTCCAGTGATGAGGTACAAGATGAGAGAATGGGACACAGTGTGGCTGCCAGTGGACGGCATTGAACTCTTCAAAAGAGATCCCATAACTGGGGAACCTATGATTCCTCAGGGTTCCCTACGGCCGATGCACCCGGATGGACTCAAAGACCAGGAAAGTATAGTGGCTGGGATTAGATAGCATATTGCCTTCTGGAAGAGGGGGTTGGTGTTTGGTGGAGAATCCTATTTTCAGAGGTGCAAGCCTTTGCTCGAATACTGGGAGAAGATTATATCTGCTATCCAAAATGGGCCGGTTGTATATGAAGAATTGGAAGAGTCCTTTTGGCCAGAACCTAGAGCACCAGATAGTAGCGGAACAATGTCCTCTAGAAATGCAGTGACAGATAACGATGTTGAGGATCACTATTGTGGGCCGAGGAACAAGAAGCCAGATTCAGCATTCAATCCAGTATAGGTCTGCAAAGGAATGGTCGTGCTTGTCAGACCCAGTAATAAAAAACAAATAATATGGGTGGGGCGCTGCATCACTGATGCAGAGGAGGACGCGGAAACTAACTCCTTCAATGTAACTGTGGAGTGGTTCAAGCCAAGTTCCGGATATACGAAGGATTGCCTAGAAAAGAGATGGGTGCTGAATCCAAGGGATCCCAGCATGAGCATATCGGTGGATAATGTTGTGCATGGTTGGATGCGGAAGTAGAGTGCCACCATCACGTTGCCAGACCATGCAAGAGATGCAGCAAGAGCATTCATAACCCGGGTTCAAGGTGAGATTCATTAATATTCCTTTACTAAGTTTCTAATGTATTTTATTTCAAGGTGAACAATCCGAATCTGAATCAGAGGAGGCGTGATGGCATGTGGCTTTACGCCATTCCTAGGTGAGATGATACAAATAACAAGTATAAAAATCTTAGTTGTTCTAGCAAATCTTACTTAAAGTTCAAGGTGAACAAGCCGAATATGAATTCATCGGATTGTTATAACAAATTGCGAGGTGATGGCATGAGGCGATACGCCATTTGAGAGTGGTAGCCATTCCTATATGAGGTGAGTGAAATATTTATTAGAAATACCTCATTCAATTGTGCACTTCTAAGTCTTGGTCCACTCAGTACTGTTTGCATGTTTTTATTTTAATTCTTTCTCTAAAATGTTATTTAGCATGTGGCTTCATGCCATTGCTCTCCACAATCATGCAATGAATTTTTCTATCCTTGCATAATACTTCTCCATATATATAGCATGTGCGCACATGTGATATGGTTCATTAGGCCTGATATAGTGTGTGAAATAAAACAAAGATGATGTGACATATGCATTTACCAATCACACGTGCATAAATCTAATAATATGGCGTGTGGCCCATATTAATGGCACATAAACCCATATTGTGGGCTTACGTGCTTTATGTACCATCATTCCCTTGCAACGTGTGTGTTGGTTTCCTTTTATAACACAACGAACTCCATATTTTAGGGTGAAGAGCGTTCTCATGGCAAGCACAAAATCTGTAAGTGAGGCAGAAAAGGAGACGGAGAAGGAGATAGGTGAAGATGTAGAATATATAAGTCTTCCAAACTCCCCGTACTATACTCCAGGTGATCATTTTTCTGAACAAACGGCAACATTAACAACTATCGAGAACGCCCCAGTAACGTCAGAGACAACAATCCAAAGCAAAACAACTGACCCGGAGAAAGATGATAGTACCGCTGAGAGTACCAAAAAGGAGGTGTCCACTAGCGCTTAGGCTTATAATGGTGTGTGCCCTCATGCCATTTACTTGATCACCAAATACCTTTTTCCCTTTGCACTAGTATATCTTAATACCGGTTTGAGAAATAGAATGGCATGTGCCCTCAGGCCTTTTACTAAATCACCTTTGAAAGAAATGCAAGCCTCTATGTCGTAAAAAAAAGGTACTAGAGAAATTCCTTAATAATATGAATGTTATTTAGTTTCATGAAAATACACTAAGGGTCAAATGAGTTAAATGACTTCTCCAGACTAGCAATGCCTCTTGCTACACCTTCACAATTAGATTCGTTAGAAAAAGATAACATTGAATAATATCTAAATGTTCTCACCATTAAGTTATATGTCTGGCTAATAGGAATGACGTTCATCTTGGAAAGCTCACCACACGCTCAATGAACAAACAAATAGTGTGTGCGCGCATGCCATCGCTCTTCTTTAGCTTCAGATTCGGCTTGTTCACCTTGACAATGAGATTTATTATACAACCAGATGCACTCAGTCTGGTGTAAGGCTCCTGAGTTTGGACTTCCCGGGAGGTCACCCAGCCCAGTACTATTCAAACCCAAGGACACTTAACCCCAAGTATCCCAAGACCCTTAACCGATTGGAAAAGGGGGTGCACTCTTATTCATGGGCCCTTTCCCTCTATATTTGCCAACGGATCGTCTCTCGAGTCGTTCCCTTTGGTTGCTTATAATCCACCACGCTTCCCTGCAAGTTCACGCCCTCGTGAATGGAAGCTGAGAGCCGCAGCTCTCCCGAGAGCCCCGCTCTCTTGACACCCTACCCCTCGGGTCGAGCCCAGTAGGAGCAAACTGGACCAGCCAGATGTCAATCAACATGTGGTGTGATTCCCTTAGCCAAGCAACAGAGTCAGACTCGAGACCCCTCTGATACCAAATGTAAGGCTCCTGAGTTTGGACTTCCCGGGAGTAACAATGTAACCCCAAGTATCCCAAGACCCTTAACCGATTGGAAAAGGGGGTGCACTCTTATTCATGGGCCCTTTCCCTCTATATTTGAACCCCAACGGATCTTCTCTCGAGTCGTTCCCTTTGGTTGCTTACATCTGGACACAAAGTCACCGCGCTAGTCACCATGCCCCAGATATGTCTAGCCCCTGGACAAAAAACATATAATTTCACGTCATTTTCAAATACTTGAAAATTTGTACCTAGTCCCATTTTACTGAATAAATCCCACTTTAACGAAATAGAGCTTCCATGAGGCCCGCGTAGGGCCACGGTGTTCCGAAATGTTGTCCCAAAGTCCCAGACTGTGGAAGGAAGAGGAATAACCCTCTGGTGTGGTAACCAAGGACATAGTCGCACGGTGAGGCAGTCCCAAAGGCCAGTGGACTTAGCGGTCAAGCCTGTGGGCCTTGATCTAGTGGCAATATTGACGAACACGGCCATGGACGGAAAGGGACTGGGTGGGGACCGGAAAAGAGATATTAAGGAAGGCTATTCCCCATGTCTACGGGCATCCTAAGGATGCTAAGGAGTGGATCTGGGATGATCACTCATGGACGGATGACCCAGTCTTTGAGAGACGAGATTGTAAAGCAGGTGGTGTTGGACCACCAGTATGACCAAGGTAAATGGGCATGGCCTTAACGTAACAGGCTGATACGTCGGTGGTACCTTGGGGTGTTGATCATGGGATCAGACACGTGGAGCACTTGGACCAAGTGCTAAGGTTGAGTGGCATGGATGCCATTCTCAGGGCTATCAAACCCCAAGTCTTGAATTGGACTCATGGAGGTCGTGAAAAAGACTCCTCCAAGTGGTCAGAGATGTGGTTAAGTGACTAAAGTAGAATGGAAAAATTAGTCGCTTACAGTAGCCTGAAAGGGATGTTGACTTTTGAGGCTAAGGCAATTGAGTTGGATAGAGTCTGGAATTGGTGTAGAAAAGTGGTTGTTGCGCTTTTCTAAAAAGGTGACCCTTATGCCTTTCTTTTAACGTTGTGCTTAGTGGCAGGTTGCACATTGCATTTCGTTAAGACTCTATGAGAGTAGTGAGCTCTCACTGATCTTGACTTAGTCTTGGTAGCCCTATGCTTTGGCTGAGGATAGTGATGTTCAACTTAGTTGTTTGAGGTTGAGATGTTGGTACCTGTACTATAGCTTTGTCTATGAGGAGGTTGTGTACTGACATGAGTCCATCTCATGGTCTTCACTTTAGTTTCGACTGAGTGTTGATCATGCATAACTAGCCTCTTCAAGGCATGCTCAGAGCTGTTAGCTAAATACATTGGTGAGTTTATCGCAATTGAGTTGGATTCGAGTGGTCATTTAGTTCATGTTTGTCTATGAACCTATATCTTGTGCCTGGGGTATTACGTTCATCTTAGACATGTATATGACTCGATGACATTAGTTTAGTGTTGGGTCTTGTGAAGGCAAGTTGAAGAGTGATTATTAGTTGCTTTGTGACTAGTGAGTACTTGTAAACTTTGCTAAGGACTGTTGACACTTGCTTCACTCAATGATGATTTAGCAGTGATGGGCTTGCTTTTTCGGATGGTGTTGCGGAGGATTATGTCATTAGACTTACACGGGTTTTCCATGTTGGCATATCGACTCTACCTTTATCGATATCATTTAGTTGCATTTAGTCCGTAGTGTTGGATTTCATGTAGTCTTGGATATGGAGAATCACTCCTTTATTGTTGAAGAATTAGTCTCAGATACTGAGTAAAATATCTTCAACTTTGGTTAGCTTGGTTGCTAAAGAGTTTTTGAGTGGTGATTCACTCTTGCTTTCTTCTAACTTATTATGGTGTTGATGGCATTGAAGTGATGCCTTATCGTTGATATTGTTGATGTTGAGATTCAAGTGAAATGAGATGTCTCTCCGTAGGATTGATATTGAATTTCATTAGTGTTTGATGAATATAGTGTTGATGATTTGGCTATTGCTTTGTGTTATTGGCATTTGTGCATTCGCTAGTTAGCAACTATATTGACGTTCAATGAACTGAATGACAAGTTTAAACTTAGTTGTGATTTGGACGAGATTGTTTAGTAGGGGTTAAGCTTTGGCTTTTCCTTGAAAAGTGATTTAGTCGTAAATGACACTAACTCTAGAGTTAATGATTGATATTGGAATATTTGAATTCTTATTGGTTTTGAGTTGGAATATATCGATCATTGATGATTTTTCTTGTGCTTGTTATAAAGTGAGTTATGCCTTGCTATAAATGGATTCATGGAGGATCGTTTGGTGATCACTTGTTAAGCATAGCTTCATTGTGCTTAGCTTTTGGATTGATACAGTTCATTAGTTTTGATATTATGAAGTTTTACTTATGGATGTGTTGAGAAGAATATTATGGGTTGTACCATGATTTCTTCTTTAGTATTGAAATTAGTTCATGCGAGACTTGTGATCATTATTAGGCAAGACTTGGCTATAGGCTTTTTTGAGTTTTTGGTTCCTTGAGTTTTCATGCTCAATGTTCCATTTGTTAGAAGTTGTTGGGAAGGCATTTTGGCTCATAACTTCAATGATTGAAGTTAATAGTTGCATCTAGCAATCATTGGTAATGATTAACTATCATCTAGGATAATTGAATATCCTTATCAAAACTTTTGCTTGATTATTATTAATATGAAATGATTTGCCATTCTTCGGGATGGTGGATTTCTTCTTCAATAATGATTATGCATCTCTTTTTTGATGGGATGATTGATGATCTTTCATGATGGTTAATTATGTTATATGATGGCTTATGGCTTTTTGCATTACCACATGTTTTTTGTGATTTGCTTTGGATTGGTCTCTTAGGTTTGAGACATCAATAGGATGTTGCCGACACTTGCTTAAGCAATTTGAGTTCCTTTGTATTGTTGACCAAGATCTATTCAGATTGACTTCTATGATAATTGGCATAAATGGGTGTTTGTTGGTCTTACCACATTCATTCTGTTCTATTGATTGTTGCTTGAGTTAGTTCTGATAGGTTGGGATGTTATTTCCTTCAGGTGATACATTCGCAAGCATTTTGCTTGTTGGTTAATGATACTTTGTGTTCTTTGAGTTATCTTTAGTGAGTTGTTTAGCATGCTATCTACAATCTTCAGTAGTTAAGTTTTCTCATTGAATTTATTTGATGATGTACTTGCTATTGAATTTTGTTGGATGGTGAATCCTATGTTTTCCAATGATAGTGATCTTGGTGGTTTCTATCCTATAATACTAGTTTATCGGATGATAACTTATTTGGAATACTTCTGTGTTCTAATTTAAGCTTTATTCACTGATAATTAAGTCTCTCAGATATCATTATTTAATGACTTTGATATTGTCCATCTATTGATCTTTGAACTTGGGCTAGTATAGGCAAACTAGCTTCACCACTTCGTGTGCATGGTGAAATCTTTAGTCATGGGGTAGCTACTATCGACTAGTCACATAACCCGCCTCTCTGTCGATGTTCCTTATTCTATTTTAAAAGGGCGTGACCATGTAAACAACTCTAATTGCCTGTTTACAGTAGTCTATCTAAACCTTACTGACGGGTCTGGTTTCTTTGCTCATGAGGGTTGGGGCCTCTGGCTTCTCTCTCTATGTCCTTGCAGGCAGGGGCGTATCACACTTTTGTAAGCTGAGTGACACCCAAAGCAGCAAGGGTGGCTAACTCCGTTGGTCATTTCCTTATCGGCAACAGCCAGAAGATGTCTGAGATGGTAGCGCATCCGCATTAAACAAAGAGGTTGCCTCATAACTCATTTAAGTTGGTGCATTTCTCACATAATGTGAATACCGTGATTTTTTTCTGAAGTTGTTTCCTTGGCGGTATTCTAGACTGGAATATGCATCGACAAGGACGTCGATCTTCCCTAGGGGGGGAGAGTGTCGCAAATGTGATTTCGGGTATCGAAAGTTACCTGTCGGCTAGTCCTTACAGATACTCTTTCTTTACTACCACGATGGCAGGAGGTCAGTATTGCTGGACCCTTTATTAGTCCCTTTTTTTCAAGTGTTAGTAAACTGGACTTTGCATCTGTACTTGACCGGATGAGCATAAGGACGAAATTCCTAAGTGTCTATTTAGCCAAACATACTTGGCCCAGCTTTTTAGTTCTCTTTTGCTTTGTCTTGCACTGGCTTGACAAGAACCCTCACATATTGAGATTGGTCCCTAAATATCACTGGATGATAGCTTATTGTGTTTGCCAAACACCCTCACTATCATGCCCTTTGTGTTAGTCTCATTTCGATCCCAAATACTATTTATAGAAAGTGTCTAGATTTGCTCATTTGGCATATCTACAGAATGTAGAGATTGGCCTGAACACAATAGTGTTCGTCCCGTGTCCAAATTCACAATCTAGTGCTATTCCATATTTAATAAGTTTCAAGCTTGTCCCAAAGACTAACTCCTGATACTAAGGGAGGCTTGGGGTGAAAGCCCAAAGCGTGTGTTCCTCAAGGGGGGGGGCGGGGGGGGGGGGGAAGGGGGGCTTGTGGGGGGTTCCAAATGTATAGTAGGGATAGTGGGTAGGTTGAGCATGGCTGACTAACTTGAGGTATAGTTTAGCTCATGTTTGTGTGTTTGTCCTTGTTTTGCGTCCATCTTGGGTCTAAGCCTAAGCTCCAGACCATGCTAGCTAGTAGAGTACCATGTCCTTGTGTTAGGCCAGCAGTATGCCGAAATAGGGCTAGACTCCATTTGGCTCCGTTTTGCATGCTAGTCCTAGCAATGGGGTGTCATTGCTCTAGGTTGTCCAAATCGCTTCGGGCTCCTGTCCCTTCGCTCCTTAGGCTGTATGCTCGGGAGTTGCTCCATAGTTTGGTTCCGTCACTCCTTGGCTCCATGCTTAGGAGTTTGGCACCGTTCCTTTGTTCAATGGCCCAAGGCCCTAAACCTTGGGTTCCACACCACTGTCCTTTGGACATGTGGCATGTGACATATGGCATATAACACGTGGCACATAGAGGGTTTAGGCTCTGTTTCGTGGTTATCCTATGGTAAATTACTATAGGATAAAGGGTTAAAACCACGTGTGCTACATCTGGCAACGTTTAGCACTATGATAGATAGAATATTCGGAGATTCTTTGGATGCATTTGTTGTCTTATATATCGACGATATTCTGGTCTTTAGTGAGACGTTGGAGGATCATTTGAAACACTTGGAGCTAGTGTTTCAAAAGTTGCGCGAACACAAATTGTATGCTAAGGAAAGTAAATGTGCTTTTGGACAATTATGCATAAACTTTCTCGGACATATAATTGGTGGTGGCGTAATTGAGGTTGATCCAAAAAAGGTGGAAGTGGTGAAGTCCTGGGAAGTCCCGACCACTGTATCAGATGTTTGTTCCTTTCTCGGTTTGGCGGGATACTATCGTAAGTTTGTCCGCAATTTTGCAAGAATTGCTCTTCCGTTGACTGAGTTAACGAAGAGTAGTATTCCATTTCATTAGACACCATCTTGTCAGTGTGCTTTTGTACGATTGAAGGAGATCTTGATGACAGTTCCTGTTCTCAGGATCCCAAATCTTGATAAACCCTTCAAAGTGCATTGTGATGCGTCTGGCTATGCTATTGGTGCCATGTTGCAACAAGATTGTGATAAAGCGATTGGTGTTACACTAAGGTGACATAGTTGTCCCATTGCATTCTATTCCAAAAAATTGGATGAAACTCAACGAAGATGGCCAACACATGAGAAAGAGATGTTTGCTATAGTGTCGGCCCTAGAACACTGGAGACACTACTTGGGTGGACACACCAAGGTTTATATAGATAGTAACACACTAAGCTACTTTGCTACGCAGCCTAAGTTTACACCGAAACAGGCTCGTTGGCAAGAGAAGCTTGTTAGATATGATATTGAAATCATATATAAACCTAGTAAAGACAATATTGTCCCGGATGCATTGAGTCGTCAAGCTCAGTTCTAGGCAATATCGGCAATTAGTTCGGACTGGTTAGAGGATGTTCGGGCTTCATACGGAAGTGATCCATTGGCGAAAGCAATCTTGCACCGTGCAGAGTTGTTGAAGCAAGACGCTGCTAGCGAAGCAGCGAAAGTTGCTAGTCGAACCAATGTGAAGCTTCACTTCTCAATTTGGGATGGGCTTATATTCTATAAGCAAGAAAGATTGTATCTTCCCTCTAAGGATTTGCAGCAGTTGTTTCTGCGGGAACATCATGATGTTCTAACAGCAGGATATGGTGGAAAGCAGAAGATTCTAGCTTCATTGAAAAAGGGATTTTTTTGGTCTGGTATGGAAGGTGATGTAGCGGACTATGTCTGTTCCTACCCTATATGCCAGCAATGTAAGCGCAGAACTGAGAAGCAGGCTGGAAAGTTGCAGTGTATTCCAGCACTAGCATGGCCATTTCAAAGTGTGACACTTGATTTCACTTGCTTTCCGAAGTCTAAGGGTTATGATACTTTGATGGTGGTTGTGGATCGGTTGTCGAAGATTGCACACTTCATTCCAACTGTGGGAACAGTAAATGTGAAACAAGCAGCAAAGCTCTTTTTCCATGAAGTAGTGCAGGTTCGTGGTCTTCCTAAAGAGATGATCTCGGATAGAGATTCAAGGTTTACGAGGAAGTTTTGGGGCACATTGTTCTAGCTGTTTGGTACTAAGTTGAAGTTTAGTATAGCTTATCATCCTCAAACTGATGGGCAGACCAAACGTGTGAATGCTCAAGTTGAGGATTATCTGTAGTACTATGTCACAGCGGACCAACGTGACTGGGTTGAGCATTTGGATACAGTAAAAATTTGTTATAACAACACATTTCATAGCACTATAGGCTGTTCTCCATGGGAGATGCTACAAGGGAATGCTCATGGGGTGTCTCAACAGATTGTTGTACCGAAACCAATGACCAAAGTGTTGGTCCCAGCCGTTGAGACTTATGCAGAGCAGCTACGCCAAGGTTGGTTTAGAGCTACTAAGGTGATGGGCAAAGCTCAGGATAGGTATCGGTATGATAAGGATCAGCATTGTCAGGATATTGTCAGGAATCCCCCAATTCTTGCCACATTCCTGACTCTCGCCGGATTCCTGACCTGCAGACCACATTCCTGACTCTCGAGACACTTCCCTATTCCTGACTCTCGAGACACTTCCCTATTCCTGACTCTCGAGACACTTCCCTATTCCTGACTCTCGAGACACTTCCCGATTCCTAAGTCTTGAGCCATATTCCTGATGATGGCGCCTCCTCGACCTTAGCTATATTTAGGCCGTCCTCAATCCAAGAGTGGTGGAGCTTCATCAACCTATAGTATATATAGGTTAGCCTTGTTCCATTTCTCCACAATTTGAATCAACACCAGTCTAAGGCCTCTTCTTTGTTTCCACTAACTTTTTCTCTTTGTCTTTTTACATTTTCCAGTCTTGATCTTGTCAGGGGTCTTGACAGTTTGATTCAGATTGTGTTTTTTTTGTTTTTTGATTTAGCTCGTCTTGATTGTTTGATTACCTTTGCCTTTTTTCCCCCTTTTTTCTTTCTTCTTGCCGATGAAGTCTCCAAGTCATCCTGATTTCTTTGCTGAAGTCCTTGCAAAAATCCAGTCTGAGAATATCGAGTTGAAGGCGACCCTTCTTCGCATGCAGCAGGAACTTGCTTCACTTTCGGCTCAAGGATCCAGCAAAGTTCCTGAACCGAAGGTGAGTTTCCCGGCGAAATTTTCAGGCAAGCGTTTGGAGCTTCGCGGATTCCTGAACCAGATGGAATTGATCTTCGCACTTCAACATCGGCGGTACCCCACTCCCGAGTCTCAAATCGGTGCGATTGGGATGTTGCTCGAAGGTGCAGCCTTGTCATGGTTTTCTCCTCTTCTGGAGAAGAGCATGAAAGGGGTCGTGGTTCCGGAGCTGATGGATCTTCAATTGTTCAAAGAGAAGCTCGAAGCATGTTTTGGCGAGACGGATCGGGTTCGGGCTGCTACCACAAAGATGAGACGTCTCTCTCAGGGGTCTTGTCCTGCCTCGATCTACGCTGCAGAGTTCCAACTCCTTGCTTTGGACACTCAGTGGGATGAGCAGGCCCTGATTGACCAATTTCGTTTCGGCCTCAACAACGGTGTCAAGGATTTGTTGCTCACCATGGAGGATCCCAAGGACCTGTCGGATGCCATCAACAAAGCTGTTCGATGTGACAATCGTCTCTTTGAACGTCGTCAGGAAAGCCGCCGCGCCGCTGTTTTTCCATCCCAGACTCAGGAATCCCAGCTTGAGTCTTCGGGGCATACTCCTGAACCTACTGCTCCAGTTCCGATGGATATTTCTGGTACTCCCCAACTCATTAGAGGGAAGTTGAGTCCTGCTAAGAAGCAATGTCGAATATCTCATAATCTTTACCTCTATTGTGCTGATCCTAATCACAAAGCAGCTGTATGTCCCAAGAAGCCTCCCCGACTGCTCGAGTTCACTCTGCCTCAAAGTCCACCTCTATTGCAGTCGGGAAACGACCCTATCCAAACAGAGTAGGAGCTGTCTGTTTGGACTCCCCAAATAAAAATCACTTTTCTTCTTTATCAAGCTCCTCACCACCTTTCATCAAAGCCACCACCAATTCCCGCAACTTCCGCGTCCCATGTCTCCTTTCTTTCACCGGACAATCAGGACTCAAGGCTCTGGCGCTACTGGACTCAGGTGCAACTTCCTGCTTCATGGACACGGACTTTGCTGCCTGACATCACGTTCCTCTTTCTCCTACCATACGGGATTTGAGGGTTGAAGGCATCGGCGGGCATTTTGTGTCTCCATCTTCTGGACTTAGGGAAACATTGCCCGTTCCAGTACACATCGGGTCCACCATCACCGATATCGCCTTCAACATCATCAACAACAAGTCCTCCTCTATGGTGCTCGGTCTTCCTTGGTTCCAACTACATCAGCCTCAGATCTGTTGGAAGGAATTACAGCTCATCTCTCCCACGGCTTCCCCTGCTGTTCATCGAGTCCGAATCAGGAATTGGGGTTTTGTTCCTGACTCTACAAAGTTTTCACCCTCTTCTTTTCCCTCTCTTCCATCTTACACTGGACCGTATCCTCGTCGCATCATTCCATTTAGTCATACGCCTCCTCCTATCTCCACAATCACTATGAAAGAACTCCTTCATGAAGAACCTCTTTTCCTTTTTGCTTTGCATGTTTCTCCTGTCAGTCTTCCTGAGAAGTATCATGATTTTGGGGATGTGTTTGACAAGAAAAAAGCTAGTGTACTGCCTGTTCATCGGCCTTATGATTGTCCCATTGATTTACAGGAAGGAGCATCACCTCCATGGGGGCCTATCTACGGGTTATCCCCGTCCGAGCTTAAGGCCCTCAAAGAGTACGTGGATGAGAACCTTGCCTCGGGCTACATTCAGCATTTGCAGTCCCCGGCTGGAGCGCTTGTCTTCTTTGTCAAGAAGAAGGATGGGAGCTTGCGGCTAGTCATTGACTACCGAGGTTTGAACAAGGTGACTATTCAGAACCGTTATCCGCTGCCCCTGATCTCGGACCTGTTGGAACGCCTTGGCGGTGCCCGCTTCTTCACCAAGATCGACCTCCGTGGAGCATACAACCTGATCCGGATCCGGCCTGGTGATGAATGGAAGACTGCGTTCCGAACCCGCTATGGCCACTTTGAGTACACTATCATGCCATTTGGCTTGACAAATGCTCCAGCAGTTTTCCAACACATGGCGAACGATGTCTTTCGGGAGTTTCTTGATCAGATGGTGATCGTCTACCTCGATGACATCCTCATCTACTCAAAAACTTAGGAGGAGCACGACGAACATGTACGCAAGGTGCTAGCGAAGCTGCGAGAACACGGCCTATACGCGAAGCTTGAGAAATGCTCGTTTGATCAGCAGTCTGTGGAGTTCCTTGGGTACATTGTCACTCCTGAGGGTATCACGATGGATCCTGCCAAAGTCAAGACTATTCTCGAATGGGAGCCTCCACAATCAATGTCAGACGTTCAAGTTTTCCTTGGCTTCGCCAGCTTCTACCACAAATTCATTGATCACTACTCTGACATTGTCCTTCCTCTCACGCATCTCACTCGCAAGGATGTTCCCTTCTCTTGGTTTGCTGTTGCCCAGCAGGCCTTCGACACACTCAAGGTGGCCTTCAGTTCTGCTCCCGTCTTGATCCATGCTGATTCCTCACAACCTTTCTTCATCAAGGCTGACGCCTCCGACTTTGCCATTGGAGCTGTGCTGTCTTAACTCGGAGTGGATCACGAACTTCATCCGGTCGCTTTCCATTCTCGAAAATTCCAGCCTGCAGAGATCAATTACGAAATCCACGACAAGGAGCTCCTTGCCATTGTGGATTCCTTTGGAGAGTGGCGTCGTTTCTTGGAGGGGGCGGACCATCAAACAATAGTCTGGACGGATCACAAAAATCTCGAGTACTTTGCCACTTCCCGAGTTTTGAGCCGTCGTCAAGCAAGGTGGGCACAATTCCTGAATCGGTTTGACTTTGTTATCAAGTACAGACCTGGAAAGCTTCAAGGCCTTCCTGATGCTCTTTCAAAGAGCTCCTATCTCAGTCTCAGGCCTGGTAATCCTGCCTTCGATCAACAGGATCAAGTTATCCTCGGTCCTGATCGGCTTCAAGTTATGGCAATTTCCCTGGCCCCTCAGGACTCCTCCTTGATGGATGCAATCAGAAACGATCTCCAATCTGATGACCTCGCCAGCGATATTTTCACCCATCTTCAGGCTGGACACCCAGTGACTCCCGACTGCCGGCGATTTGACGAGTTCGAGTTCTTAGATGGTTTATTGTACTGTGGGGAGCAGCTTTACGTTCCTGAAGGTGATGCTCGAAGGTTGGTCCTGATGGCGTGCCACGATAACCCGACTGCTGGTCACTTCGGCATTGCGAAAACCTATGAGCTAGTTGCACAGGACTTTTGGTGGCCTCACATGGATGACTACATTAAAGCTTTTGTTACCTCCTGTGACACTTGTGCCTGGAATAAAGTACCTCGCCACCTTCCTTCAGGTTTGCTTCGTTCCCTCCCGGTCCCTTCAGGTCCTTGGGAATCCATCTCCATGGATTTCTTGAGTGATCTTCCGAGTTCTGGAGGCTTCAACAGTATTTTAGTCGTGGTGGATCGCTTCACAAAGATGGCGCACTTCTTGCCGTGTACCAAGGAATTTTCGGGCGAGGACATGGCAAAACTGGTATTCAGGGAAATTTTCCGACTTCATGGGATTCCTACATATGTGGTTTCGGATCGGGGGCCTCAGTTCATCTCTCATTTTTGGCAACAGTTTTTGCAGCTGCTTGGAGTGAAGGCCAACCTCTCTTCGGCATATCATCCTCAAACTGATGGACAGTCCGAGCGAACGATTCAGACGCTAGAACAATTCTTGAGGTGCTTCATCAACTATCATCAGGATAACTGGTTCGATATCCTTCCCCTTGCTGAGTTCTCCTATAACAACTCTGTTCACTCCTCTCTTTGAGTTTCCCCCTTCTTTGCAAACTCTAGCCGAAATCCCCGATTCAATCTCTCACTTCCTTCTCCATCTGAATCCTCTCGTTCAAATCCTCGCTCTGAGGCATTTATCTCCAACCTCCAGGAAATCCACAACTCCATCTCCTTCCACCTCCATTGTGCTCAGGAATCTCACAAAACATTTGCCAATGTCCATCGTCAGGATTGTCCCCCTTACAATATCGGGGATAAAGTCTGGCTCCTCAGGCGAAATATCTCCACCACCAGGCCCTGTCCAAAACTCGATTTCAAACGCCTCGGTCCTTTTCCTATCACTGCCATCATTAATCCCGTCACTTATCGCCTTGCACTTCCCTCCTCATATCAAATTCACCCCATTTTTCACTCCTCTCTCCTTGAGCCTTATATTCCCAGTCCTATTCCAAATCGGGTCATTCCTCCGCCTCCACCAGTGCAGCTCGAGGATGGGTCTGAGTACGAGGTTCAGGACATCCTTGATTCCAAGATTTCACGGTCTAAACTCTACTATTTGGTCAACTGGAAGGGTTACGGACCTGAGGAATGCACTTGGGAACCTGCGGACAACCTGATTCATTCTCCTGACCTTGTTCAAGACTTCCACCGCCGCTATCCTTCTCGTCCCAGTCCTCATTCTTTTTCTCCATCTCCCATCCCTCGCCGCTCATCTCATCCTCCTCTTCGTTCTCGTTCACATCCTCGTTCCACTCGTTCTTGAGGAGGGGGTGCTGTCAGGAATCCCCCAATTCTTGCCACATTCCTGACTCTCGCCGGATTCCTGACCTGCAGACCACATTCCTGACTCTCGAGACACTTCCCTATTCCTGACTCTCGAGACACTTCCCTATTCCTGACTCTCGAGACACTTCTCGATTCCTGAGTCTCGAGCCATATTCCTGATGATGATGTGGCGCCTCCTCGACCTCAGCTATATTTAGGCCGTCCTCAATCCAAGAGTGGTGGAGCTTCATCAACCTATAGTATATATAGGTTAGCCTTGTTCCATTTCTCCACAATCTGAATCAACGCCAGTCTAAGGCCTCTTCTTTGTTTCCACTAGCTTTTTCTCTTTGTCCTTTTACATTTTCCAGTCTTGATCTTGTCAGGGGTCTTGACAGATATATCCTATCAAGTGGGAGATCAAGTGTGGCTATCTTCCTGGAACTTGAATATTAAGGGATCTTTATCTCGAAAGCTGTTGCCGAGATATGTTGGACCCTATCAGGTGTTAAAACGAATTGGTGATGTATCCTATCGGTTGGATTTTCCTGCGGAGATGTCCAATATTCATAATGTATTTCATGCCAATCTATTGACTCCTTACACTATGGATGTTGAGCGCCATGGGGAAATTTGTCCACTGCCAGAAGTTGTGGATGGTGAACCTGAGTATAAGAATTGTAATAAAGATTAGCTTTTGTAAATCTTGTAATAAATCTTGCAAATTAATAAAGTAATATATATTTTTATCAATCAAAGTGTCATTTCTCTCGTTCGTTAGTACTTGGGTCAGTTTTGGCAGGTTGACTTCGGCACTTCGGTGCATAGGTCCAATCCATAACTATGGGGATAACTATTATAGATTGATCACAAGTCCCCACCTCTCTCTCGATGACTCATTTTTGCAAAGGGGCATGGTCGTGTAAACAACTTAATCTGCCCGTTTATAATAGTTGTCTAAATCTTCCCGATGGGGTTGATTTCTTGCTCATGGGAAGTTGGGCCTCTAGCCTTCTCCCTATGTCCCTGCGGGTAGGGATGTATCATTCCTTTGTAAGCCGAGTGGTACTTGGAGTAGTAGGGGTGGCTAACTCCGTTAGTCATTTCCTTGTCAGCGACGGTCGGAGGGTGTTTGAGTTTTAGCATCTTTGGATGTAGAGGAGAGGTTGTTTTGTAACTCATTTAAGTCGGTATGTTTCCCATATAGTGTGCTTTCCATTAACTTTCGGAGTTGTTTCCTTGATGGTTTGCTAGACTCAAGTATGTATCGACGAAGACGTTAATCTTCCCCAAGGGGAGGAGAGTGTCACGAATGTGACTTCAGGTATTGAAAGATACTTGTCAGCCAATCTTTACGGACACTCTTTCCTTACTACCACAACAGCAAGAGGTCGGTACTATTGGTCCTTTTTATGGTCTCCACTCAAGTTAGTTGAGAAACTGGTCATCACGTATGCACTTGACTAGATGAGCATAAAGACGGAATTTCTACATGCTATTTGTCAAGCATACTTGACTTGGTTAGAGAAACTCATTTGTTGACTTGCACTTACTAGTGTTAGGAACCCCCGCAATATTGAGACTATTCCCTCAATATTTGCTAAATGATAACTTACTGTGTCTGCCAAACACCTTCACTATCATGCCCTTTGTGTTAGGCTCATTTTTGTCCCAAATGTTAATTATGGAAAGTGTCTAGATTTGCTTATTTGGCATATCTACGTAATGTAGAGATTGGCCTAAACACAATGGTGTTCATCCCATGTCCCAATTCGCAATCTAGCGCCATTCCATATTTAATAAGTTTCGGACTTATCCCAGAGACTAACTCCTAGTACTAAGGGAGGCTTGGGGGGGGGGGGGGCTGTGGGGGGCTCCAAATGTATAGTAGGGATACTGGTTAGATTGCATGTCCGACCACTTGAGACATTAATTTGGCTCCCGCTGGGTTGTGTCACTCCTTGTTCTGCATTTAGCTTGGGTTTAAGCCCAAGCTCCATGCTGCTCTAGTCGGTGGGCTACCCTCCTCTTCGCGTTAGACCACCGGTATGCCAAAATTGTGCCAGACTCCATCTGACACCATTTTATGTGCAGGTGCTGAATACGGGGAGCTGGTGCTCGTGGGATTGTACCGGACCCTCGTTTCGTAGCGCAACAGGTTTGGAGTTCGGCTCTAAATTCATGTGCCCTCCAAATGGTAAATCAAGACATTATTAGTTTACTCAATTTCTTATTATAAAATATCAGTAACAACACCTTGCTCCTGCATTTGCATAAAGAGCTTGGAAGCCACCTCCGGATCGCCGATCTCGAAACGTCTAAGGATCATAGAAGTCCACGAGGTGACATTCCTGTGAGGCATTTCTTGGAAGAGCTGCCAAGCCACCCCAGCCCCCCACCGCACTTGAAATACAAGTCCATCAAAATATTCTCCAGCAAGATCGATGGAGAAAGCGCCGAGCTGCCGACCTCTGCCGAACATCGTAGTGAATCCTCCTCCCGCTCCCAATATCTCTCGATCTGGCAACGCAATGTTTCAGCGCTGCGACAGTGGCTCCCATGCCCGGCGCCTGGCCGCTGCGCCGCTGCGAATCGTATGCTTGCAGCGCATTGCCGCATCCCTCGCGAGTGCAACATCGCATTCATGGCCACAAATTTCTTTTTGAAAAAGCTTATAACATAAAGCTTCTGATTACGTTTCAAAGTCAGAGTAATTTTGGATAAGAGTGTAATTGGGAGAGGCAGGTGTGGTGTGGAAAGGTCTTTGCCAATTTAGTCTGTTGAAAGCTCGAGCAATTTGTGTTCCTGTATAGTCAAACATGCCCATTTACTGTAGTATGCAAAAACCATTGGTACAGCCCAGTTGCTGCAAAGACACTAATAGAAATGTTGCAAACACCATTAGAAGAATTGCTAATGTATATGAATCTGACATTTTGCTTCAACATGTGAACTATCTTAAATTGGCAGAAAATAACTACAGAAAGCAAAAGCAAGGCAAAAGTTCCAGATGGCATGGGCATCCATCACGAATCTAAAATAGAATAATACAAATAATAATCTTATGGGCGCTCAATGAGCCACAAACGTCCAAACTAATGAGCTACTAACATTACTACAGAGGAAGATTTTTCTCTTTTATTTGGCAATTTTATTTGAACCATGGAGCTCTTTAGCACTGGATGAAGAAGCTGTTCCATCCAAAGCCCGAGCAGTCCTGTACAGAGGCACTAAACCGTGTCTGCGCCACACCTTGGCAGTTTGCCGTGTTGTAGGCCGCAGCAGTCTGGCCCTGGTACCCAAAGCTGTAGCCGCCGTGCTGCGAGGCTCCAACATTGGTGCATCCACAAGCACTGTAGCGCACCCGCTGATTGTTACACCCGGGCCCTGCCCAAGTATCGAAGTAGCTTGCATTGGCCGTGATCATTGATCCCAAGACAATGACCGCCACAAGAACGAGCACCATTTTTCCTGCCATTGTCACGCAAACACAAAGCTATGCTATGATCGTCAATCAAATGAAAACTCTCTCAAGGAAGATCCAATGAACATCTAAGAGCACACAACAGTGAGATTTATACACCACCTCTTGCACGCGCCAAACAGTCAAGGGTCATCTTTTGCATGCGCAGTCAATGACGTGCACAAGCCCTAAAATATTATCATTATTGAAAACCTAATTGTACGTAGGAAAAAATGGTGGAAAAGGCCGCTTTCCATTGGCAGGCCAGCGCCGAGCATTTATTCGCGATCAGCCAGGACAGAAGGTGTGTGATTAAAAAGGAGAGGGAGTGTTAGAGCCACGTGGTGTACAGCCAGCTGGCTTTTGTTTTGGTCTCGTCCTGGAGTTTTCTTCTGGAATATATGGTCAAAGACAACCTTACAGGTGAATGGTAAATCAAGACATTGATAGTTTTCTCAATTTCTTGTTACAAAATATCAGTAACAACATCCTGCTCCTGCATTTGCATAAAGAGCTTGGAAGCCACCTCCGGATCGCCGATCTCGAAACGTCTAAGGATCATAGAAGTCCGCGAGGTGACATTCCTGTGAGGCATTTCTTGGAAGAGCTGCCAAGCCACCCCAGCCCCCCACCGCACTTGAAATACAAGTCCATCAAAATATTCTCCAGCAAGATCGATGGAGAAAGCGCCGAGCTGCCGACCTCTGCCGAACATCGTAGTGAATCCTCCTCCCGCTCCCAATATCTCTCGATCTGGCAACGCAATGTTTCAGCGCTGCGACAGTGGCTCCCATGCCCGGCGCCTGGCCGCTGCGCCGCTGCGAATCGTATGCTTGCAGCGCATTGCCGCATCCCTCGCGAGTGCAACATCGCATTCATGGCCACAAATTTCTTTTTGAAAAAGCTTATAACATAAAGCTTCTGATTACGTTTCAAAGTCAGAGTAATTTTGGATAAGAGTGTAATTGGGAGAGGCAGGTGTGGTGTGGAAAGGTCTTTGCCAATTTAGTCTGTTGAAAGCTCGAGCAATTTGTGTTCCTGTATAGTCAAACATGCCCATTTACTGTAGTATGCAAAAACCATTGGTACAGCCCAGTTGCTGCAAAGACACTAATAGAAATGTTGCAAACACCATTAGAAGAATTGCTAATGTATATGAATCTGACATTTTGCTTCAACATGTGAACTATCTTAAATTGGCAGAAAATAACTACAGAAAGCAAAAGCAAGGCAAAAGTTCCAGATGGCATGGGCATCCATCACGAATCTAAAATAGAATAATACAAATAATAATCTTATGGGCGCTCAATGAGCCACAAACGTCCAAACTAATGAGCTACTAACATTACTACAGAGGAAGATTTTTCTCTTTTATTTGGCAATTTTATTTGAACCATGGAGCTCTTTAGCACTGGATGAAGAAGCTGTTCCATCCAAAGCCCGAGCAGTCCTGTACAGAGGCACTAAACCGTGTCTGCGCCACACCTTGGCAGTTTGCCGTGTTGTAGGCCGCAGCAGTCTGGCCCTGGTACCCAAAGCTGTAGCCGCCGTGCTGCGAGGCTCCAACATTGGTGCATCCACAAGCACTGTAGCGCACCCGCTGATTGTTACACCCGGGCCCTGCCCAAGTATCGAAGTAGCTTGCATTGGCCGTGATCATTGATCCCAAGACAATGACCGCCACAAGAACGAGCACCATTTTTCCTGCCATTGTCACGCAAACACAAAGCTATGCTATGATCGTCAATCAAATGAAAACTCTCTCAAGGAAGATCCAATGAACATCTAAGAGCACACAACAGTGAGATTTATACACCACCTCTTGCACGCGCCAAACAGTCAAGGGTCATCTTTTGCATGCGCAGTCAATGACGTGCACAAGCCCTAAAATATTATCATTATTGAAAACCTAATTGTACGTAGGAAAAAATGGTGGAAAAGGCCGCTTTCCATTGGCAGGCCAGCGCCGAGCATTTATTCGCGATCAGCCAGGACAGAAGGTGTGTGATTAAAAAGGAGAGGGAGTGTTAGAGCCACGTGGTGTACAGCCAGCTGGCTTTTGTTTTGGTCTCGTCCTGGAGTTTTCTTCTGGAATATATGGTCAAAGACAACCTTACAGGTGAATGGTAAATCAAGACATTGATAGTTTTCTCAATTTCTTGTTACAAAATATCAGTAACAACATCCTGCTCCTGCATTTGCATAAAGAGCTTGGAAGCCACCTCCGGATCGCCGATCTCGAAACGTCTAAGGATCATAGAAGTCCGCGAGGTGACATTCCTGTGAGGCATTTCTTGGAAGAGCTGCCAAGCCACCCCAGCCCCCCACCGCACTTGAAATACAAGTCCATCAAAATATTCTCCAGCAAGATCGATGGAGAAAGCGCCGAGCTGCCGACCTCTGCCGAACATCGTAGTGAATCCTCCTCCCGCTCCCAATATCTCTCGATCTGGCAACGCAATGTTTCAGCGCTGCGACAGTGGCTCCCATGCCCGGCGCCTGGCCGCTGCGCCGCTGCGAATCGTATGCTTGCAGCGCATTGCCGCATCCCTCGCGAGTGCAACATCGCATTCATGGCCACAAATTTCTTTTTGAAAAAGCTTATAACATAAAGCTTCTGATTACGTTTCAAAGTCAGAGTAATTTTGGATAAGAGTGTAATTGGGAGAGGCAGGTGTGGTGTGGAAAGGTCTTTGCCAATTTAGTCTGTTGAAAGCTCGAGCAATTTGTGTTCCTGTATAGTCAAACATGCCCATTTACTGTAGTATGCAAAAACCATTGGTACAGCCCAGTTGCTGCAAAGACACTAATAGAAATGTTGCAAACACCATTAGAAGAATTGCTAATGTATATGAATCTGACATTTTGCTTCAACATGTGAACTATCTTAAATTGGCAGAAAATAACTACAGAAAGCAAAAGCAAGGCAAAAGTTCCAGATGGCATGGGCATCCATCACGAATCTAAAATAGAATAATACAAATAATAATCTTATGGGCGCTCAATGAGCCACAAACGTCCAAACTAATGAGCTACTAACATTACTACAGAGGAAGATTTTTCTCTTTTATTTGGCAATTTTATTTGAACCATGGAGCTCTTTAGCACTGGATGAAGAAGCTGTTCCATCCAAAGCCCGAGCAGTCCTGTACAGAGGCACTAAACCGTGTCTGCGCCACACCTTGGCAGTTTGCCGTGTTGTAGGCCGCAGCAGTCTGGCCCTGGTACCCAAAGCTGTAGCCGCCGTGCTGCGAGGCTCCAACATTGGTGCATCCACAAGCACTGTAGCGCACCCGCTGATTGTTACACCCGGGCCCTGCCCAAGTATCGAAGTAGCTTGCATTGGCCGTGATCATTGATCCCAAGACAATGACCGCCACAAGAACGAGCACCATTTTTCCTGCCATTGTCACGCAAACACAAAGCTATGCTATGATCGTCAATCAAATGAAAACTCTCTCAAGGAAGATCCAATGAACATCTAAGAGCACACAACAGTGAGATTTATACACCACCTCTTGCACGCGCCAAACAGTCAAGGGTCATCTTTTGCATGCGCAGTCAATGACGTGCACAAGCCCTAAAATATTATCATTATTGAAAACCTAATTGTACGTAGGAAAAAATGGTGGAAAAGGCCGCTTTCCATTGGCAGGCCAGCGCCGAGCATTTATTCGCGATCAGCCAGGACAGAAGGTGTGTGATTAAAAAGGAGAGGGAGTGTTAGAGCCACGTGGTGTACAGCCAGCTGGCTTTTGTTTTGGTCTCGTCCTGGAGTTTTCTTCTGGAATATATGGTCAAAGACAACCTTACAGGTGAATGGTAAATCAAGACATTGATAGTTTTCTCAATTTCTTGTTACAAAATATCAGTAACAACATCCTGCTCCTGCATTTGCATAAAGAGCTTGGAAGCCACCTCCGGATCGCCGATCTCGAAACGTCTAAGGATCATAGAAGTCCGCGAGGTGACATTCCTGTGAGGCATTTCTTGGAAGAGCTGCCAAGCCTCCCCAGCCCCCCACCGCACTTGAAATATAAGTCCATCAAAATATTCTCCAGCAAGATCGATGGAGAAAGCGCTGAGCTGCCGACCTCTGCCGAACATCATAGTGAATCCTCCTCCCGCTCCCAATATCTCTCGATCTGGCAACACAATGTTTCAGCGCAGGACGGGATTGCCATGGTGACTCGTGGTAATCAGCACACACAAGCAGGGCACTCCTCTATCTTTAATCAACTTGGAACAGCACTGAGGAAAAGCCAGCCATGAAGCGGAAATTCAATTTGAAGTGTGGGACGTGTTCAAAGCGTGGGCACCTGAGGGATTGTCCAGTGAAGAAGCAACGTCGTGAGACAAAATTGAAAAATGAGCGTGGATCTTCCTCTGGCGCGGCACCACATTTTAAAAGTCAACACTGAGATGATGGTGACGATGAAGACTCTTCCGCTATGGCTAATGGCTTGTCATGGATGACTCTGAGGAGTAGAGGTGGATACCACAAGCCATGTTCTTTGGCAGGATTCAGCAGCAACGAATCACTCAACTTTTGACCGTGAGCTATTTTTGGAGATGAGGAAATGCACTGACCAAGTTCGACTCACAGATAACAGTTGAAGGTGTGGGCACGATTGAAGTGCGACTACCCACAGGCTTGGTGGTTCCAGTCAAGCATGTGTGGTACATCCCCAAGGCTCAACATTCCTTCCTTGGATGGAGCAAGGATTCAACTTGGAATTTCGTGGTGATCGTGTCAAGATCACACATCCAGAGGTTGGACATGTCGCTTCAGCAAGCACGATAGGACGACTGTTCCAGATGGATTGCGAGGTTTGTGTTCCAGGGAAGCTGCTAGCTACGATGACAGTGGCTACTGCGAGTTCATCTTCAGGGGGAGCTGTAGATATCCAAACTTGGCATCATCGACTTGGCCACATGAATCATAAGACGATCCAGCAGTTGCAGCGAGACCACGTGGTTGATGGCTTGGCCATCATGTCTTTTTCAATGCTATTGCGAGCCATGCATCATGGGAAAGCAGCATCGTCGGGCATTCAACTCTGGCGGGAGTGTTCGGGTGACAAGTCCTCTTCAGCTGGTTCACTCAGACTTATGTGGCCCTTTTCAAGTGATGACACAGCGCAAGAAGTACTTTATTTCGTTTATTGATGATGCTACGAGGTATGTGGCTGTTAAGTTCTTAGCTATTAAGGACGAAGCTTTGCTAGCATTTAAGGCTTATAAGCATGAAGTGGAGAACCAGCTTGATTTACGCATCAAAGTGCTCCGCTCTGATGGAGGAGGTGAGTACGTGTCCGTTCATTTTTCTGATTACTGCGAGAAAGCAGGAATTCAGCGGCAATTCACAGTTCCATACACTCCTGAGCTTAACGGGTAGCTGAGCGGTTTAACAGGACAGTGGTGGAGCTGGCTAGGACGATGATTGCTGATGCTGGTCTTCCTCCTAGGTTTTGGGATCATGCGATAGCCACAGCTGTCTTCATGCGTAATAGGGTGTTGACCACAGCTGTTCAAGGCAAGACACCTTATGAGGCTTGGACTGGACAACGTCCACGCATGGATATCTTACGGCGGTTTGGCTGTCTAGCCTTTTCTCATGTTCCTAATGAGCTACGCAGGAAATTGGATGTAAATCCAAGAAGTGTGTATTTCTGGGCTATAGTGCAGCGAGGATATCGACTCCTTCATCTAGACTTGGGAAAAGAGTTTGTGAGTCTAGATGTCATCTTTGATGAATCTCGTGTGTATTTTCAACGTCAAGTTCCTTCTACAGGTTTTCTTTGTGGAGAAAGTAGGGCGAGCTCACAGCCTGTTTTCTTTCATCCATGGGAGGATGATCCTCTACCTGGACTTGGCTGTGCTTATGCTCCAGCTGCGGGGAGCTTCAACCTCTGCTGTGACACGAGAAATAGAGCCTGATCACGTTCCTGAGGTGGTTCCTGATCCTGAGCCCGAGCACAATATTCCTGAACCTCCTGAACCTGTGCGTCACCGAGATCCTGATCTTATCCAGGTTTTGAGCCGCTCTGGTCGCCCTTTAACCTATATAGCGAAGGGTGAAGCTTATCAGCGAGAGCAAGCTGAGAAGCGAGCACGAGCAGCTGCTAGAGCTTCTTATTATCAGAGTCGAACGGCTATGTTCACAGCAGCAGAGGTGAAGATTCCGGTTACGCTTGCACAAGCTAAGAAATCTCCTTATGCTGCTGCACGGGGTGACGCTATTGATGCTGAGATGCGAGCTCATGCAATGAATGAAACCTGGTATCTTCCTGATGAAGTTCCTGACAATGCTAATGTAGTTTCGACAAAGCTACTTTTCTGCGTGAAAGCTGGACCTTCAGGAGAAGTGCAGCGCTTTAAAGCTAGGCTTGTGGCACGAGGCTTTACTCAGATCGAAGGCATAGACTTTACAGAAACTTTCAGCCCGGTCGTGAAGATGGCTTCTATCAGGCTGTTACTTGCTTTAGCAGCGCAACATGATCTTTATGTGGAGCAAATGGATGTGAAGACTGCATTTTTACATGGAGAAATTCCTGAGGAGGTTTACATCCAGCTCCCGACAGGCCTAGATCCAAGCCAAAGGATTTATCGGCTGAAGAAGGCTTTATACGGCCTGAAACAAAGTCCACGCATCTGGTATAAGAAAATCGATTCTTTTCTGATTTCTCTTGGATTCCAGAAAAACCATGCCGACTCAAACGTTTATATGAAGATTGAGGATGGTGCTTTGGTCATTTTGGCCTTGTATGTGGACGATGGTATCTTTGTTTCCAACAACAGAGATCTTCTTGCTGAAATCAAGAGAAAGCTAGGAACCCAGTTTGAGATGCAAGATCTTGGCCCCGTGCACACTTTCCTTGGGATTCAAGTTCAGTGACCACAGCCAGGAGTTGTGACACTCTCACAACGAGCTTATGTGGAGGAAGTATTGCGCAGGTTTGGCCTTGAGAACCTCAACCCTTCCATTACTTCAATGCAAGCGAGTACTCATTTGTCTGCTGAGATGTCTCTTAGTGAGGTTGAGACGCAACAGATGGAGCTTGTGCCATATCGCCAGGTCATTGGATGCTTAATCTACTTGGCCGTTTGTACCCGCCCAGACATTGCTTATTCTGTGGGAGAGGTGGCTAAGTATATGGCAAATCCAGGTTGGCAACATTGGCGCGCATCTTGTGCTATCTCAGAGGCACTGCTAATTTTGGCCTAAGCTATCAACGGCAGGTTTCTGGTCACACATTTATTTTGCGAGGCTATGCAGATGCAGATTATGCAGGGGATTTAGACGACAGGAAGTCTACATCCGGCTATTGCTTTTTCCTTGGTGATGGAGTGCTAACTTGGAGCAGCAAGTGGCAAGCTGTGACAGCCTTGTCGACAACTGAAGCGGAGTATCTAGCTTTGACAGGGGCAGCACAAGAGGCAAACATCGAGAAGTGCTTGGAGTATGCGACCTGTCCTCGCAGTGGGCGGCAATGGTCACGCTGGTGATAAAGATCCAGAGTGTTAGAGCCACGTGGCGTATAGCCACCTGGTTGAGTCGCATTCCTTCAGTTTAGGGCTTTCTTAGTTTTCTTTCCCATCCTGTGTGAGATCCATCCCAGGGGATTGTTCTGGGAGTGTTCTCATTCTCTATAGAGCGCTAGGTTGTGAGGGCTGGCTTCTCTCATCACATACACACAGAGAGAGAGAGAGAGAGAGAGAGAGAGAGAGAGAGAGAGAAGGGGGGCTCGTTCTGGATCCACATTTGGAGTGATCGCCTCTTTTGCCGCTACTCCTGGCATGATCAATTAGAAAAAAAAAATCTCTCCCTCACTGAATCAATGATAGTGAGCAAAGAATTGGAGCCTTCCTCTTTCTCCCTTGGGATTTTTCCTTTCTTAAATTCCAGCGATTGCTCAATCCTCCTTGATCCATTCCACTCAATCCTGGGAATTCAATGCTCCTAGCGCTCGCGATGCTCAGACATTTATCCCCAATACTCGTCACAATCTCCATCCTCGTTTTCCTCCCAATCGCTCTGGGCGGAGCTTCTTCCCGGATTCACGGTTTCGCGGAGGAGACAGAGATCCCGGTGTGGCCCAAGCCCCACTCAATCCTTGCCAGGGGCTCGGGGTCCCTGGCATTGGCCGAGAATTTCACGCTGCGCTCGTCGCTGGACTCGATCGCGTCGCTGAGCAGCGCATTCGCTTGAGGCGCTCAGCGTTCGAATCTCATCCCCGGACGAAACAGTGAGTCAAAATCGAAAATATCCCTCCCTCCATAGCCAGGGTTTTTATATTTTGCGCCATGGGCGCTCGCGCGAGCTGCGCCGAGCTCGATCGAGGTGCTGGGGATGGTATTCTTGCAAGCGATCGTTTCTTGTGCCTTTGTTCTTACTCCTAAGCTCTCTCACAGCTCCAAATCGGCGCTGGGGATCTGCTCTTGTCAACTTGCTAGCTGTTTTGATCTCGTCCTGGAGTTTTCTTCTGGAACTGAGCATCAGCAACAACACCCTGTTCCTGCATTTGCGTAAACAGCTTGGAAGCCACCTCTGGATTGCCGATCTCGAAACGTCCGAGGATCATAGAAGTCCACGAGGTGACATTCCTGTGAGGCATTTCTTGGAAGAGCTGCCAAGCCTCCCCAGCCCCCCACCGCACTTGAAATACAAGTCGATCAAAATATTCTCCAGCAAGATCGATGGAGAAAGCGCTGAGCTGCCGACCTCTGCCGAAGATCGTAGTGAATCCTCTTCCTGCTCCCAATATCTCTCGATCTGGCGATGCAATGTTTCAGTGCTGCAACAGTGGCTGCCATGCCCAGCACCTGGCTGCTGCGCCACTGCGAATCATATGCTTGCAGCGCATTGCCGTGTCCCTCGCAAGCGCAACATCATATTCACGGCCACGAATTTCTTTTTAAAAAAAGCTAAGAACTTTTCATTTCAAAGTTAGAGTAATTTTGGATAAGAGTGTAATTGGGAGAGGCAAGTGTGGTGTGGAAAGGTTTTTTGCAATTTAGTTTGTTGAAAGCTCAACCAATTTGTGTTCCTAGCTATGTTAATGTTTGGGCATCCCCATTTATTGTAATATGCAAAGCCATTGGTACAGCTTAGTCATTGCTTATTGTACTAGTTCCTATTTGGTCTTATTTAGGTTTAGCAACTTACTACACGAGTAACAAAACATTAACTATCCATTTTAAATCTTAATTTTTAGGTGTAACCTTTGCTTCGGGACACCAGGGGAGAACACTGTGGCTTAAAGGCCTGGTATAAATAACTTTACTCCCCCACTTCCATCCCAAAAGGAAGGCCCAAGCCCCTAGGAAGGGCGATGACCAATGAGCCAAGTATTCAAGTGAGGCACCATTTCACATAAGTTGGGAGTACTGTAATTAGTTTTCCTTTCGAGAGTGGGAGCTACTTTTAAGCACTTCCTTAGGTGGCCCTTCCGGCACCACTCTAGTCCATGCTCACTCCCACCCAAGGCCTGTAATCCCCAGTCTCAACATCAAATTTGTTTGGAAGCACCATTATAGAGCTTTTTCAAAACTGGTTCTTAAACTTATACTTTTAGAACCCTCTACAACCCCTCTCTCCCTTGGGAGACATACGCTTTGGGCTTTCACCCCATTATTTATATTAGTATTCAAACTTGATCTTGGACTCGATCTTAGACTTGACCTCGGACTTGGTCTCGGACTTGATTTTGAACTCAATCTTAGACTTGATCTTAGACTCGATCTCGTACCCGACATTAGACTTTGTCTCGAACTCACTCTTGGACTCAGTCTCAGAGTTGGTCTCAAGAAGTGTTATTGCCATCAAACTTAACTTAATACCCAATACCTATCTGTGGGTGATAAGCTGTGTTAAATTTCAACTTGGTGCGATACTGTTTTAGGAGTGTTTTCCAGAATTTACTGGTGAAGATATCTGAGATAATCTGTTCTAGCCTTCCCCGCATTGGAACCACTTGTTCAAAGAACAACTTCACCATACCTTCCATATCCACTTTCGTTGTGATGGATATGAAATGTGTCATCTTCAAAACCGATCTACCACCACAAATATCGCATCAAACCCCTTTTTTGGGGGGAGTCCTATGATGAAGTCCATTGTAAGACATTTCTACAGACGATCTGGAATTGAGAGGCTTTGTAACAAACCCCTATTAGCCTTAGTCATGGCTTTAACCTATTGACATGTTGGATATATCTTTATATAGTCTTGGATGTTTTAGCCAATAATACTTCTTTTTGAGTAAGCCCATCATCTTGGGCACTTTTCCGTATCCCACAAGAGGTCCATCATGACACTCTTCTAATATTACTTTCCTTAGTTTCCCTTGTGAAACATACACCCTTGTCTATTTATAATATATGAGTCCATTGTGTTTCATATAACCTTTCTTCTCTTCCATGGGCAGTTTGTCTCTTTGGTGAGCATCCCATATTTCTTGGCTCATTAGCAACACTTTTTATGTTAGACCATCATTCTTATATACTGTCTGCACATCATCCCAAAAGGTTGCTGTTGTATTGAATATTGCCAACTTCAAGCTTGTTTTTTGACTTAGAGCATTTGTCACGATATTGTTCTTCCCCGGTTTATATAAAATCTTGCAATCAAACTTGGCCAAAGCATTAGCCCACCAACTCTGTTTCCCTCTTAGGTCGGGCTATGAAAAAAAGTGTTTCATTGCCACATTATCCGTGTAAACTTTGAAGTGTCTCCCAAGGTAGTGTTGCCACTCTTTGAGCGTCTTGACCACCGCAAACAATTTCTTCTCGTGGGCAAGCCATTTTTGCTAAGCCTTGTCCAATTTTTTCGAGAAGAACACTACTGGGTGGTTGTTTTGCTTCAAAATTGTGCCCAACGCAAAGTCTAAAGTGTCAATTTCTACCTCGAAGTGCTTACCAAAGTTTGGTAACACCAACATATGAGCTTTCCTCAACTTCCTTTTGAGGTGAATAAACATTCTACTATCTATACCATCTTCCTTTTTTCCGTTTAGTTCATTAAAGGCAGGGTTACTCTCGAATAGTACTTGATAAACTTTTGGTAGTAATTGCATAGCCCCAAGAATGCCTTTAACTCATGTACATTTAATGGTTGTTTCCATTCCTAGATAGCTTGGACCTTTTTAGGGTTTACTTTGAGCCTGTCCTTGCCCACCACATGCCCAAGAAACTTTTCTTGTTGAGCAAAGTTATATTTGCTCTCTTTAGCATACAATTTGTGTTCCCTCAAGTATTTGGCATGCTCCTTTAACGTCTTGCTATGAATCAAGATGTCGTCAATATAGACGACCATGAAATGATCCAAATGACAAAAATGTAGTTCAATAGCACCGAAAATGTTGTTAATGCATTGCACAGCCCAAAGGGCATCACTAGAAACTCAAAGTTTTCATATTTTGTCTAACAAGTTGTCTTCTCGACATCCTCCTCTGTTACCCTAATTTGGTAGTATTCTGACCTTACTTATTTGATATGTTGGGAAAGGTGAAATACTTCTCAAGGATTGAATCCTTGGTAAAGGGTACTTGTTCTTCTTTGTATATTTGTTGAGCAACTGGTAGTCTATGCATATGTGTATAGAGCCATCTTTCTTTTTCACAAATAACACTAGTGCTTTATATGGCGACTTGTTCAACTTAACATACCCTTTTTCCACCAACTCTTCAAATTAACACTTGAGCGCCTTGAGTTCCTTTTCGTTCAATTGATAGGGGGGACGAACCACTGCTTTAGCACCCTCGACTAGCTCGATCTTATGTTTTATCGGTCATGTGGGGGGTAACCCTATCGATAACTCCTCCAGCATGGTATCTCAAAATTGGTCTAACACTTGTTGGATCATTAAAGGTGTTTCTTTTGTTCCCATCTTTTTGTCACTCCCCACTGAAAGTAAGCACAAAAATGCTACCTTAATTCCTTTAGTGAGTTGTCGAAATACTTCATTGGTGCTTTGGCTATCTTGAACAAACTCTATAGTCCTTGGTTCACCTAGCCACTACACCGTTAGTTTGGCTTGCTAAATTATATCTGTAGCCACAAAATTATCCGAAGCACCTATATCAATAAGGATCTTAACAAAGTTACCTCTGAGCTTTTCTCAAAGGGCTAGTAAATGTCACGAATTACTTTCTACCAAAGTTGCTCGTGTAATGAATAACTTTGAGCTAAGGATTGGATCACGTACCTCAATTTGAATTTCACCCAACTTAATAACCATATTGACTTTGGCCTTCTTCGGGTAGGGACATTCCCTTGAAAAGTGTTATACTTCAACGCAGTTGAAACATATGTTGTTTCCCACGTTACTAGTAGATTTGACCTTCTTATTAGTGGGTCTATCCTTTTTCACTTAACTCCTTTACATACTTGCTTGCTAGTTACCAGATTTGCCTTTCAAGAACTTTGAGAACTCATTCTTAGAGAAATTCTTTTTGAATTTCCCTTTGCCATATATTTGGTTTGGCTCCTTTGCTAAATGTGGACCCTAACCTCGTTGTATTTTCTATTTGTAAGTTATCATTGAAATGCACCTTGAGCTACATCTAATTCTTTTTTGTAATTGGTTGGATTCCAATGCATCACCTCACCTCGAACCCAAGTCTACAAGCTTGATATGAAGGCATGGAACGCATCCATATCGCCCATGTCTGTGACAAGGATCCTCTTTGCCATGAACACATTCATATACTTTTGAATGGTTCCCATCTGCTTCAGCCTATTTACCTCATCCCTTAGGTGCAAAGTAGCATTTGGAAGAATGTAAATTGTGCAAATCCTTGCCTTTATCGTTTCCCAAATGGCCACTGGTCCTTTATTGTCTTTTATTATTCTTCACTAAGACTTAGCATTATTTGCCAAGTATAGTTTAGCACATAGGACCTTCTCCAAGCTCAGTAATCGCAACACTCGGAAGTAATCTTCCATATTGTAAAATCAATCCTCCACCACCTTATAGTCATTCACTCCCTTGAAGATTAGTGGGGGCTTTAGTTTGTACTTGGGAATTGCTTCAGGGACTGATTCCATTTCGGTTTGTTCAACCTTGTTTGGTTCCACCTCAGTCCTCACTAAAGAGTCCATGCTTTCTGTGTTGCTAGCATCTGCAGTCTTTTGCTTTTTCTTCCGCTTTTCGTCATGCTTTAGCTTGCATATAAGGGTCTCTATTAAAGCATTGGTCTGTGCCAATTGTCCTTCTAGAACATCCAATCAACCAAACCTCACCACCGGACTTCTGTTTAAAAGTTTCCTCACTGGAGTCTTTCTTATACAAGGATTCCTCATCCATAGCTTCTTGTTCAATCGAAGGTTCTAGCTTTAGAGGAGGTTTCGTCTCCGCCTTGGTTCTCTTACCCCCTATTTTAGCCATCTCCCAGCAATCCATCTCTAACCTTTGCTAGAACTGAGGAAAAAGCTTCAATACCAAATTATAAGCCACAAATTTTTCATTTCCAATTTGCTAACTTACCCTGTCTATCTGACCACCACGTTTTTGGCTTTAGTCAAGTTCCCTTACCAAGGTTCCTGCCTATTGTACTAACTCCTACTTAGTTTCAACAACTCACTACACGAGCAACGGAGCATTAGCTATCCATCCATGTATTCCCAAATTCTTTTCCAATCCCCCTTCCCGGGTTAGACTGGACTTAAAATTTGGGTACACTCCCTACAGCTAAGCACACCAAACTTTTAGGTTTTTAACATCCCTTGGTATAACAAAACTTGTTCATGGGACCCTCTAAATCCCAAGTTTTGGGTGCAACCCTTGCTTCGGGACACCAGGGGGAAATATTGTGGCTTAATGGCCAAGTATAAGTACCCCTACTCCCCCACTTCCATCCCAAAGGGAAGGCCTAAGCCTTTAGGAAGGGCGAGGATCAATGAGCCACAAGGTACTCAAATGGGGCACCACTCCACATGAGTCGGGAGCATTACAGTCGATTTCCCTAGGAGCTGCTCTTGAACACTTCTTTGGGTGGCTATCCGGCACCACTCGAGTCCATGCTCACTTCCGCCCAATGCCCCTAAGCCTCAGTTTCAACCTCAAGTTTGTTTGGAAGCACCATTGGAGAGTTCTTTCAAGATTGATTCTTAGACCTCACTATCCTTACTATACTTTTGGAACCTTTGCAACCCCCCCATCTTTTGCCTCTTTAAGCCTGAGTGAACATGTTGACTTATAGTAGATAGAAGAAAAGTTGAGGGGCAAACTTGTCCAATCCATGTGGAAAAAGTCAACTATGCTATATTGCTATATATGCACCAGAAACAATGATAGATTTAGCTTGATTAATATTTCACTCTAACTTCTTATATGAGATTTTTCTTACCAAGACTCTTTTTTCTTGGTTTTCTAGAAGGATAACTTTATTCTTCATTTTGATATTTTTAAATGGTGCCCAAAATGTTTTAAATGGTGCAACAATTGTGCCAAAGTTCCAAACTTGCATCAGAGTCCTGCAGCAGTATTCCATGCTCACCATTAATATAGCTTTCCAAGGAATTCATTCATCACTCACAATACTGAGTTGATTAAGTAATAATATTTATAATTCATTATAACATTTCTTTCAATATTGTCATCTTTTATCATGATTGGTCTTCCTCAATTTAAGCTAGTGAATTTGGCAATACCTTGAATTGTAATTTTACCTTTCTAAGTCCATTGTCATACTAACATGATCAGCAGGGATGAATGGATCTTCCCTTGAGAAAAAAACTCATCATCAGCCTGTTCTAGTATCTCTCACGTTTAGAGCCCAAATATATTTGGTTCATTATATCCATCTTCAAGCATTGTTTGGAATGTCTTTAGTTCCAGATCTTCATGACTATTCTGTGAGTAGCCCCTAATGATTGAGTTCCATAAGACTATGTCTTTCCTGGCCATTCTGTCAAGGATGTCTCGTGCGTCAAAAACCTGCTGTGCGTACACCATGCTACCCAGCTTTGCAAACAGGACCACCAGAGTGCTTGCAACGAACAAGTCCGTCTCATGTCTGGCCTGTTTGAGCTGAAAGTAGATTTTCCGAGTTCTATCCAGCAAAACGATCTTCTCTTTGGCACTATACGCATTTGCTGCAGGCCTTTAATGCAGCCACGAAAGTCTGGGAACCAAGCCTTTCCTCTGAAAAAACTGGCACAAGCTTCCACCTAGTTCCCCAGATCCACCAGCGAGCTCCCCACAAAGACGTGACCAGCCTTTAAGATCTAAGCGTGTAGAGCTTTTGTTTTCTCCAAGAGATTGCTTTTGTTTTGATCTCCTCCTTGAGTTTTCTTCTGGAATATATGCTCAAAGACAACCTTACAGGTGAATGGTAAATCAAGACATTATAGTTTTCTCAATTTCTTGTTACAAAATATCAGCAACAACATTCTGCTCCTGTATTTGCATAAAGAGCTTGGAAGCCACCTCCAGATCGCTGATCTCGAAACGTCTAAGGATCATAGAAGTCCACGAGGTGACATTCCTGTGAGGCATTTCCTGGAAGAGCTGCCAAGCCTCCCCAGCCCCCCACCGCACTTGAAATACAAGTCGATCAAAATATTCTCCAGCAAGATCGATGGAGAAAGCGCCGAGCTGCCGACCTCTGCCGAAGATCGTAGTGAATCCTCCTCCCGCTCCCAATATCTCTCGATCTGGCAACGCAATGTTTCACAGTGGCTGCCATGCCCAGCGCCTGGCCGCTGCGCCGCTGCGAATCGTATGCTTGCAGCGCATTGCTGCGTCCCTTGTGAGCGCAACATCGCATTCACGGCCACAAATTTCTTTTTTAAAAAGCTTATAACATAAAACTTCTTATTACGTTTCAAAGTCAGAGTAATTTTGGATAAGAGTGTAATTGGGAGAGGCAGGTGTGGTGTGGAAAGGTTTTTGCCAATTTAGTCTGTTGAAAGCTCGAGCAGTTTGTGTTCCTGTATAGTAAAACATGGCCATTTACTGTAGTATGCAAAAGCCATTGGTACAGCCCAGTCGCTACAAAGAGACTAATAGAAATGTTGCAAACACCATTAGAAGAATTGCTAATGTATATGAATCTGACATTTTGCTTCAACATGTGAACTATCTTAAATTGGCAGAAAATAACTACAGAAAGCAAAAGCAAAGCAAAAGTTCCAGATGGCATGGGCATCCATCACGAATCTAAAATAGAATAATACAAATAATAATCTTATGGGCGCTCAATGAGCCCAATAACATGTACAAACATCCAAACTAATGCGCTACTAAAATTACTATAGAGGAAGATTTTTCTCTTTTATTTGGCAATTTGATTTGAGCCATGGAGCTCTTTAGCACTGGATGAAGAAGCTGTTCCATCCAAAGCCCGAGCAGTCCTGTACAGAGCCACTAAACCGTGTGTGTGCCACACCTTGGCAGTTTGCCGTGTTATAGGCAGCAGCAGTCTGGCCCTGGTACCCAAAGCTGTAGCCACCGTGCTGCGAGGCTCCAACATTGGTGCATCCACAAGCACTGTAGCGCTCCAGCCGATTGTTACACCCGGGCCCTGCCCAAGTATCGAAGTAGCTTGCATTGGCCGTGATCATTGATCCCACAACAACGAGCACCACAAGAACGAGCACCATTTTTCCTGCCATTGTCACGCAAACACAAAGCTATGCTATGATCGTCAATCAAATGAAAACTCTTTCAAGGAAGATCCAATGAACATCTAAGAGCTCACAACGGTGAGATTTATACACGAGGAGTCAGCTCTTGCATGCGCGCCACGAAACAGTCAAGGGTCAAGGTGGTAGAAAAAAATACACGGGGGGCTTGTTCTGGATCCACATTTGGAGTGATTGCCTCTTTTGCCGAAAGCTACTCCTGGCATGATCAATTAGAAAAAAAAAATCTCTCCCTCACCGAATCAATGATAGTGAGCAAAGAATTGGAGCCTTCCTCTTTCTCCCTTGGGATTTTTCCTTTCTTAAATTCCAGCGATTGCTCAATCCTCCTTGATCCATTCCACTCAATCCTGGGAATTCAATGCTCCTAGCGCTCGCGATGCTCAGACATTTATCCCCAATGCTCGTACAGAGCTCGATCGAGCTGCTGGGGATGGTATTCTTGCAATCGATCATTTCTTGTGCCTTTGTTCTTACTCCTAAGCTCTCTCACAGCTCCAAATCGGCGCTGGGGATCTGCTCTTGTCAACTTGCTAGCTGTTTTGATCTCGTCCTGGAGTTTTCTTCTGGAACCGAGCATCAGCAGCAACACCCTGCTCCTGCATTTGCGTAAACAGCTCGGAAGCCACCTCTGGATCGCCGATCTCGAAACGTCCGAGGATCATAAAAGTCCACGAGGTGACATTCCTGTGAGGCATTTCTTGGAAGAGCTGCCAAGCCTCCCCAGCCCCCCACCACACTTGAAATACAAGTCGATCAAAATATTCTCCAGCAAGATCGATGGAGAAAGCGCCGAGTTGCCGACCTCTGCCGAAGATCGTAGTGAATCCTCCTCCCGCTCCCAATATCTCTCGATCTGGCGATGCAATGTTTCAGAGCTGCGACAGTGGCTGCCATGCCCAGCGCCTGGCCGCTGCGCCGCTGCGAATAGTATGCTTGCAGCGCATTGCCGCGTCCATCGCGAGTGCGACATCGCATTCACGGCCACAAATTTCTTTTTTAAAAAGCTTATAACATAAAACTTCTTATTACGTTTCAAAGTCAGAGTAATTTTGGATAAGAGTGTAATTGGGAGAGGCAGGTGTGGTGTGGAAAGGTTTTTGCCAATTTAGTCTGTTGAAAGCTCGAGCAGTTTGTGTTCCTGTATAGTAAAACATGGCCATTTACTGTAGTATGCAAAAGCCATTGGTACAGCCCAGTCGCTACAAAGAGACTAATAAAAATGTTGCAAACACCATTAGAAGAATTGCTAATGTATATGAATCTGACATTTTGCTTCAACATGTGAACTGTCTTAAATTGGCAGAAAATAACTACAGAAAGCAAAAGCAAAGCAAAAGTTCAAAATTCTAATCTAAAATAGAATAATACAGTGCATAGTAGTCTTATGCCTCAAGGTGGGCGCTCAATGAGCCCAATAACATGTACAAATATTACACATCCAAACTAATGAGCTATTAAAATTACTATAGAGGAAGATTTTTCTCTTTTATTTGGCAATTTTATTTGAGCCATGGAGCTCTTTAGCACTGGATGAAGAAGCTGTTCCATCCAAAGCCCGAGCAGTCCTGTACAGAGCCACTAAACCGTGTGTGTGCCACACCTTGGCAGTTTGCCGTGTTGTAGGCCGCAGCAGTCTGGCCCTGGTACGCAAAGCTGTAGCCGCCGTGCTGCGAGGCTCCAACATTGGTGCATCCACAAGCACTGTAGCGCTCCAGCCGATTGTTACACCCGGGCCCTGCCCAAGCATCGAAGTAGCTTGCATTGGCCGTGATCATCGATCCCACCACAGCGATCGCGACAAGAACGAGCACCATTTTTCCTGCCATTGTCACACAAACACAAAGCTATGCTATGATCGTCAATCAAATGAAAACTCTTTCAAGGAAGATCTAATGAACATCTAAGAGCACACAACAGTGAGATTTATACACGAGGAGTCAGCTCTTGCATGCGCGCCACGAAACAGTCAAGGGTCAAAGGTGGTAAAAAAAATTCTAACCCTAAACAACGTGCACAAACCCTAAAATATATCTTTGGACGACAAAATATTTGGCTTTGGACGACAAGCATTATCATTATTGAAAACCTTTGGCGAATTGTACGTAGAAAAAAATGGTGGAAAAGGCCGCTTTCCATTGGCAGGCCAGCGCCGAGCATTATTCGCGATCAGCCAGGAGAGAAGGTGTGTGATTAAAAAGGAGAGGGCGAGAGAGAGAGAAAAGGGGGGCTCGTTCTGGATCCACATTTGGAGTGATCGCCTCTTTTGCCGAAAGCTACTCCTGGCATGATCGATTAGAAAAAAAATATCTCTCCCTCACCTAATCGATGATAGCGAGCAAAGAATTGGAGCCTTCCTCTTTCTCCCTTGGGATTTTTCCTTTCTTAAATTCCAGCGATCGCTCAATCCTCCTTGATCCGTTCCACTCAATCCTGGGAATTCAATGCTCCTAGCGCTCGCGATGCTCAGACATTTATCCCCAATGCTCGTCGCAATCTCCATCCTCGTTTTCCTCCCAGTCGCTCTGGGCGGAGCTTCTTCCGGGATTCATGGCTTCGCGGAGGAGAAAGAGATCCCGGTGTGGCCCAAGCCCCACTCACTCCTCGCCAGTGGCTCGGGGTCCCTGGCATTGGCCGAGAATTTCACGCTGCGCTCGTCGCCGGACTCGATCGCGACGCTGAGCAGCGCATTCGCTCGATACCGCGAGATTATCTTCCTCCACCACTCGATCTTCCTCGCCTCTCGCCAGATTCCCGAGAGCATACCACAGCTCCAGGCGCTCAGCGTTCGAATCTCATCCCCGGACGAAACAGTGAGTCAAAATCTCCCTCCATAGCCAGGGTTTTTAGTTTGGAAATAATTTGCGCCATGGGCGCTCTCGGTCGAGGGAGGCGCGCGATCCGCGCCGAGCTCGATCGATCGAGGCGCGGGGCATGCTATTCTTGCGATCGATCGTTTCTTGCGCCTCTGTTCTTACTCCTAAGCTGTCTCGCAGCTCCAAATCGGCGTGGATGAGTCGTATCGCCTCCAAATCCCGGATCCCGACGATGCTACTGCCGCATTGCTCACGGTAAATCCCAGCGCTGCTCCTTCTTGACGGAAATTTGATCGTTCTTTCCTGGGATTCTCTTTCAGGCAGAGACTGTGTATGGAGCCCTACACGGATTGGAGGTAATGTACGGACATTGATAGTCTCTGGAGTGAAATTTTCGTGTTCTTGGTGCTCTCTCAGACGTTTAGCCAGATCTGCGCCTTCAATTTCACGACGAAGATGACGGAAGTGCGATACATCCCAGTGGACATCGTCGATCGGCCGAGATTTGAGTATCGAGGTCTCTTGATTGGTACGATGATTTCTTCCTAGCTTTCTTCATGTGTCTGTCTCTTCACTCATTGTAAACTTTTTTTTTTTTATCACAGACACTTCGAGGCACTATGAGCCCCTCAAGATTGTCCGGAGCGTCATTGATTCCATGGCCTACGCCAAGCTGGTGAATACTTAAAACTTCCATCATACTGTTGGTGTTGACGGATTTTTTTACGTGTTTCTAGAATGTTTTGCACTGGCATATTGTCGACACCCAATCGTTTCCTTTGGAGATTCCTTCCTTTCCTAAGCTTTGGAATGGAGCGTATACTGGAGCCGAGCGCTACACTCTAGAAGATGCCAAGGGTATTGTCGAGTAAGTCCACAATTTTTGTCCCTTTCACGTGCCAAACAAATTTTGGAATTTTGAATTGTCAGATACGCGAGGCTAAGAGGAATCAATGTGATGCCAGAGCTTGATGTTCCCGGCCATGCTGCATCCTGGTCTGATTCTCTTTTGCGTTATCAATAAGATAGATTGCTTCAATTGTGCCGGATCAACAGGGGCGTAGGCTATCCGGAACTGTGGCCCTCCGGGAACTGTACGCAACCTTTGGATGTAAGCAGTGAGTTCACTTTTGAGGTCATCGAAGGGATCATTTCGGGCAAGTAGTGATAAACTTCCGGAGGCAGCAAAGCATTGACTCTGTTTTCCTGTAGATTTTGCAAAGACCTTTCCTTTCAAATTCATGCACCTTGGTGGTGACGAAGTCGATACAAGTAAGCCACAGAAATACTTCAAGTTTCTCACGTTTGATGTTCAGCCTGCTGGAAGAAGACGCGACATATAGCCAGATGGTATGTAGTCAAGTTTCGGGATCAACTTTCGGCTTATTCTAACATGCAGGCTTGCTCATAACAATTTCACCGCCAAGCAAGGCTACGAATACTTTGTTCTACGAGCGCAAAAGATTGCCCTGAAGTACGGGCTTACTCCCGTGAATTGGTAAATTCTAAAAGACTTTCTGAACTTTATAAAGCTGACAATAACAATGCCAATGCAGGGAAGAGACTTTCAATAACTTTGGTAGCAAACTCAATAACGAGACGATCATTCACAACTGGTCTAAGCTTTATCCTTACGTTTTCTTAGGATACTCACATTCCTGGAACTTACTTTTCAGGATAGGACCTGGTCTGGCGCCACTCGTTGTAGGAGCAGGTTTCAAGTGCATCGTGAGTGATCAAGACGTGTGGTATCTGGATCATCTCGACGTACCATGGCAAAGCTTTTACAAGAACGAGCCACTCACAAACATAACGGGAGAGCATGAGCAGAGTTTGATAATTGGAGGAGAAGTTTGCATGTGGGGCGAAACTGTGGATCCAAGCGACATACATCAAACAATCTGGCCTCGAGCAGCAGCTGCAGCCGGTGAGTCCGGGTCTCGGCCGTGTTTCTCACTCACATTTGAGTTTTTCTAGAACGCTTGTGGTCTCCGAGGAGCTTCACGGACCAAGGAACTTCGCAAGTCCATTCGAGGCTCAAAACTTTCAGGTGTTTGCTACAACAGCGAGGGATCCCTGCAGCTCCAGTAGATGAGCTTGGCCGGGTGTCTCCGCCGTATCCAGGTTCTTGTTACGACCAGTAAAGTATCACAGATTTTTTATGCAGCGTGTTAATTTACTTGCTTCTCAACAATCTCAGTGTGTACATTGCAGCTTTCAATGGTTATTATAAGAAGTATGCGCAAGCAGGAGATACGCTCCAGAGTTTTCTGGCTCGAGCTTGACAGCCTCGTCCACAACTTGGTTGGCTCGATGCAAATCCCCGTGAGTCCGACAGGCGCCCAGAACACTTGTCCATCCCACTGCCCCCAGCAGCTTGGACGTTTTCATCACGAGCTCCTCGGCGTCCCGCAGCCGTCCAGCTCGTCCCAGCAGATCAATCACGCAGACGTAGTGCTCCTCCCGCGGCTCGACTCCAAAGTCCTCGCTCATCGACACAAAGTAGCTCCAGGCCTCGTCCACCATCCCTGCGTGAGCACACGAGGAGAGAATGCTGATATACGTCACCTCGTCAGGCTCCAGGCCCTGGAGTGCCATCATCCAGTACAGCTCTCTGGCCTCGACTCGAGCTCCACTGCGAGTGTGAGCGGCGATGATGGCGGTCCAGGAAACCAGGTCCTTGATCGGCATCCTCGCGAAGACGTCCCGAGCTCGATCGAGGCTGCCCAACTTTGCAAACATGTTGATGATCCCAGTTCCAAGGACGAGGCCGAGCTCGTAGCCACTGGCGACTATTCGCTCGTAGAGCTTCCTCCCGGCAGCTCCCAGCGACGGCGACTCGGTACATGCCTCGAGCAGAGCCACGAATGTGCGATGGTTTGGCAGCGAGCAGCCTTCTACGTTCATCCGGTAAAAGATCTCGAGAGCTTCCTCGTAGAGCCTGTGCTGGATGCAAGCACCGATGATGGCGTTCCAGGCAGCGACGTCCTTGGCAACGATCCTGGCAAAGGCAGCCTTGGCATTCGCGAGATCTCCACAGTTGCTGTAGAAGTCGACAAGAGCAGTGCCGATCACAGCAGTAGCTTCCAGCCGAGGAGGGATGATCCGGTGGATAGCTCTTCCATCATCCGACCACTTCTTCGTGGAGCAGGCATTGAGAACGCTGGCAAAGATCACTTCGTCCGGCTGGAGAGTGGGATCCCTCTCCTCTAGCAGCGACCGAAACAGCGCCAGCGCTCTCTCGGGACGGCCTTGCTGGGCATTCGCCGCGATGATGAACATCCACGACTTCAAGTCCCTGGAAGCCATAGCCGCGAAGAACTCTCCAGCTTCGTCCAAGCTCCGGCACTTGATATACATGGTGAGCACGGTGTTCATCAGGACCAGCGATCTGTCCAAGCCCAAGTTGACGATCTCGGAGTGGATCTCCCGGCCGCGCTCCAGCCACCGCATCGTGGAGCAAGCACTGAGCACGCTCAAGAAGGTAACTTCGTTTGGCTTGGATCCCTCTCTCATCATCCTCCTGTACAGATCAAATGCCTCCTCGGCATGCCCGTGCTGGGCATACGCTGCGATGAGAGCGCTCCAGGTGACCACCGTCTTGGCAGTCATGGATTCGAAGACTTTGGTGGCCATATCGAAGAGCCCGCGTTTGCCATACATGTTGACGAGCGCGGTGGCCAGACCCACGTCGGTTTCCAGCCCGGTTCCAGCGAGCCTCGCGTGGATCGCTGCTCCTTTCTCGATCCAGCCGAGCGCCGAGCAAGCCCCGATCGCGGTCGTGAAGCTCACGGCGTTAGGCGCTGGATCGTTGGGCATCTGGTCGAAGAGATCGATGGCTTCGCACTGGAGTCCCGCGAGAACGTACGCCCGGAGCATCGAGTTGAAGGAAGCGACGCTCTTGAGCCTGGACGGGATGGCCAGGAACGCTCGCCGGGCCTCGGCGATGGAGCCGGATCTTCCATACATGTGAACGATCGCGTTGCCGAGATTGGCGAGCTGGTGATCGAAGCCGCAAGAGACGATCCTGTCGTGGAGGATCCTCCCCCTTTTGAGATCCCCTGATGATCCACAGGCGACGATGAGGTTCAAGAATGTGATCGCGTTGGGCCGCTCGCCAAGGCAATCCATTCTCCACAGCGCCTGGATCGCCTCCCTGGAATCCCCGGCCTGGGCAAATGCCGCGATGAGCAGCGTCCACGAGTAGACGTTCTTGCACGCGATGGCGTCGAAGACGCGCCTGGCGTTGCTAATGGATCCACACTTGGAATACGTCTCCACGAGGAGATTGCCGAGATAGGTGCTGATGCCCAGGCCGCGGTTCCTGGCGAGAATGCAAGCGTGTACCTTCCTGGCCCGCGGGAGCGACCGATCTCGCGAGCACTGCCGGAGGAGCGCCGCCAAGGCATCGTCGCTGTGGGATCTCTGGAGCTGCCGCTCGAAGTCTAGATCCAAATCCCCTATTTCTTGGATCCTCTCTCACCAAAAACCCTAATCTTCTTCTCTGTTAAGGTAGTGTTGAAATTCAAAATTTTGGCGGCATTAAAGCACAGTTCCTGTTAGCTAAATTGCTGAAGCTAAATTGTTTTGTCTAGTCTTGGGTCCTACTATAAATGAAGAAAGCAACTCTTTGACTTTTTCTCCACAAAGAACTTTTAAAGTTGCAATTTCTAAATTATTCACAAGCTAAAATAATAAGCCTAAAACTTTAAACTAATCAAATGGTATTATTACCCAGTAAAGTCAATGCATTTGATTGTCAACTAGCACACAATCATTACCACTTTGTTGTCTCAATTCTTCTGTATAAAGATTGTTTAATTAATCTTTATTTACAGTCATGTTGAATGGACTTTTAAAGAGTTAATAAAAGTTATTGGTCACATTCTTTATTATGTTCCATAACATTTTCTATAATCAAAAAGTGCACACACAGTATATATCTTAACTACATAGATTTATAATTTCTTTGATTGTTTAAAATGCTTTGGAAATTATTGTTTACTTAATAAGTCAGCAATGGAGGCATTAGAGTAAATTTATACAATTTTTTAACAAAATCATACACAACCCACCAAAAATCAATTGAAACAAATGCATATCCTAATTTGTTTCATTTGTATATTGAATTATAAGTAAAAGACATATTAAATATATATATAAAAACTAAGAAGAGCATTATTTTAAAGCTAAACTAACTAATTTAGATTTGCTAAACAAAAGGAATCATATGAACCATATAATGATGAAAGCTGTGATAATTGCCCACAAAAGAAGGATCTGCCGAAGAGCTAGGATTGATTGCTATAAAAACATTCCTTATCCATACTAGAAACAAGGCAATAGCAACAACAATCCACCATGGCACCCATCAATTTTGTGAAGAACGAGGAGAAGAGTAGCACTTCAGCTTTTGCCTCCTTAGTTCCTTGAGAAAACTGAGCTCTCTACTTATGGCAGGCTGTCTTCCAATGTTTAGCGGACAGTCCATCACTTTATGAGTTGATTCAAAACAAATGTGTGAGTTGGCGGGATCGTCACTCCCACTGCCCTTATCAATATGAGTTTATAAACTATAATTTATAAAAAAATTCTAAATGAATAAGAAGTATAGAAAATAAGGGTAAGATTCTTGCTGAAATTAATTTAAGATTGACAAGTCAATGCTATGGTCACTGGGTAACACCATTCTGTGAAGATTGTGCTCACCAGTATGCATCCATCCGGCGAGAAATGAATCCCCCGACTGGATGTATTGGAACCATAATATACTCACTCAGGAAGAGGATGCACCTGACAAGGCTATGTATGAGAAGTGGGACCTGTTTGCAAATTGCTCACAAAGTTCTTGGCAATTGTTGCCAAGAACAATGCCTTCATCTGCGGATGCTCGCTTAGATGGTTACTCACAGCTGTGCAACGATCCAACTCCACAACTACGATCTTGTAGGCCTAGATCAGCGGCCTCTCTCTTTGAGCACAAAACTTGCCGCCTACATCCGTGCCAGGGACGTTGTCAGGGCAAAAGGAACTTTCGATGCAATGCCAGAGAGGGATCTTGTTTCATGGAACTCGATGATTGCCGTATTTGCCAAAAACGGGCATCTAGTAGAGGCGGCAGAGCTCTTCCAGTCCATGCCTGGGTGGAACTCGATCTCTTGGAACTCGATGCTGAGTGGGTATTTGCGCAACAACGAGTTCCAGATGGCTAAAGAGGTTTTCAATGCGATGCCAGATCCTAATCTTTTCTCGTGGACTGCAATGCTTACAGCATTTGCCAGGAACGGGCTTCCAGAAGATGCTTTGGAGATCTTTGAGACCATGCCGGTTTGGAGCATCATCTCCTGGAATGCAGTGCTAGATGCGTTTTCTCGAGCTGGAAAGCTGGAGAAATCGAGGATAATCTTTGGCGCCATGCCAGAGCACGATGCCGTTTCCTCCACTGCTATGCTCGTTGTATATGCCCAGCAAGGGCATCTTGCCATCTCGAGAGAGATCTTTGCGAAGAGAATGCCGCACAAGGATCTCATTTGCTGGAACGCGATGCTCTCGGCTCTGGCAGATCACGGTCATGTGGAAGAGGCCAAGGCACTATTTGATGCCATGCCAGAGCGATCCATCTCGTCCTGGAACGCTCTAATCTCGTGCTACTCTCAGAATGGCCACTTCCAGGAATCCCAGCGCGCTTTCGATCGAATGCCGGAGAGGGATGCGATCTCCTGGAACGCGATGGTGATCGCTTTCGCACAGCACGGGCAGCTCCAAGAATCGCGACGCACCTTCGATTCCATGCCAGAGCGCGGCCTCGCGAGTTACAACGCGATGCTCGCCTCTTATGCCCAACACGGGGATCTGGAGCGGGCCAGAGAGATCTTTTCATCCATGAAGCTCTGCAACCTCTTGTCGTGGAACATCATGCTCGCAGCGCACGCACAGTCCGGAGGCTCGATTGAAGGAGCAAAGAAGATCTTCGATAGCATGCCACAGCGTGATCAGATTTCCTGGAATTCGATGCTCTTGGTCAGTGTGGAAGCACTTAAGTGTTCTGCTGATTTGGAAGATCTTGAGAGACTCTTCTTCACTCTAATGCTGCTTCACGATCTCGTGTCATGTAATCTGATGATCACGGGATTCGCAAAGACCAAAAATATTGAGAGAGCAAAGCACGTAATTGATGAAACCCCGGAGAAGAATTTTCTAGCTTGGAACACAATGCTTTCCGCATATGCCGAAGCTGGGCATTTTGATCAAGCCGAGTCAATGTTCTACATGATGCCATTCAGGAGCTTGGCTTCTTCTAGCATGATGTTATCCGTTCTAGCAAGTACAAAAAGGCTTAAATGTGCTGAGATTCTCTTTAGCGAGATTCCATATCGGGACACTTCCTCTTGGAACTCAATGATTTCCGCCTACGCCCAGAATGGACATCTCAAAAGAGCTCGCAAGGTTTTTAATGCTATGCCTCACTTAAGCTTGGTCTCATGGAGCTCCATGATGGCGGCATATACCCGCTCTGGGCATCCTGAAGATGCTCTTGATCTCTTTCGATATTTGGAACTCCAAGGGTGTGTTCCTGACGAGGCATGTTTCTTGTGTGCTCTTATTGGATCCAGTCATACTGGGGACTTATCTTCTGGGTGGAGGCTCTTTTGTGCGATCAGTAGTGACCACAGCATGAAACCCAACAAGGATCACTATGGCTGCATGATTGACATGTTGGGAAGAGGAGCCCACTTGGTCGATGCCACAGAGCTTCTAAAGCAAATGCCTTTTGTCCCTGATTTACGAGAAGTGGTCTCATCTCTGTTGCTGGGGGTGGGCTGTGGGATCGTTTGTGTTTCTTGCCAACATTCACTTTCAGGCCATGTTTCTCTGTTAACTATATTTGTATGGTTATTACAAATATATCAATGATTGTTTTCTATATAGTTGATAAATAAGTATGTTTTAGAAGCTTAGTATAATGAAGGTTTTATTTGAGCATTTTAGTGAATTCAGCGACCTTGTCTCAGCTTTGAGTGGATTTCTTGATCGCTTCCACGCACAGGGTACCAGTTCTCATAGTCTAGTAGAAATTATTCCATTCGAAATGAATTCTGCGGAATTCAGCCAACCCATGGTATAGCGCCTGGCAAAAGATCAGTAAACTTGTTGCGACTTTTATAGATAGATAGAAAGATGTTTACACCTGGGGAGCATACGTAGAATTCCCCAGTCTCTCAACCGTGAAGGCAAATGATGTAAATTGTGTTTGCTATGGCCATCACTAGACTGTGTCAAGGCTTTATGGAAGTCTACAAAGCATCATATCAATTGCTTTCCCATCACCATCATGTTTATAAATAATATGATGGTGTCTGAAGTGTCATGCTACGTCGATTTCCTTGAAATCTACAAGTTCTCTACCAAGCTCTGGGATCGTCTACATGGGAGAGAAAACTAATGGATGCCAGTCTGGAGGAGGTGAAAGTTTCTTATGAATTTCTTCGGGAACATGGAACAACTCCGGCACTAAGTCTGAAACAGGGAGTAGTTTGGATGAGCAGAGAGCAAATGGAGGAAGCATCTGGAGACCGATGAAACAAAGAGCCATAACAGGAATGACAATGTTTCTTCTCATGCAGATGGGGGAGAATAAAATGCTTGAAAAATAGTTTTAAATATGTCATCACTTACATTCTATCTTTCAATTGCTTTCCCACCATATTATGGAGCGTTGACACCAATTACATTTTCTTCAGATTAATTAGAAATGTAGCACAGCAAATTAATTTTGTATATAAATATATTTAGATTAAAACTATTAGTATATAGATGTTTTAATCATAAAAATTTAAATAAAAAACACAATTATCTAGAAAAATAATATAATATAACATTAAAAATTATTTTAAAATTAATTTCTAATTTAATAAAATAAAAAATTTATATTATATATTTTTAATTACATTTATTTAGTAATAGTTAAATATTTTATTACCACATATAATATCTCATAGGTATACTCCATTCATTTGGATATAATGCCTGTCTATGAGTCATAAAAATTGCATATGAAAATATATACCATTCAATGTTAGGTTGTCCTCCATAATCAGAATTACCTGCCTTATATACTGTAAAAGTAGTATTTTTTATATTTTCTAATTTTGCAGTGCACCAAAATTCTGTTGTTCCAAACCATTTCTCATTAAATTCAAATGGAAATCCTTGACGATCATTAAGATTTTTTATACCCATATCATCATCTGCTGATGCACAATGTAATTCTAATTTTGAACCCACTCTATTAAAAACATTTACAGCTATTTTACCATTAGTAGTACAAAATAGTATTAATAATACTATTAATGTTAAATTCATTGTAAGTGATTATATTACTATGTAGTTATACTCTAAAATATGGTTATATATGATTAAAAAACATAAACATAAAAATATGAAAGGAATTAGTTATATTTTATGTTTCGAATATGAAAGGAATTAGTTACATTTTATGTTTCGAATATTTTTTATGTGATTCATAATAAGCAATGCTGCAATAGCAACGATCAAAATGGACAAATTTTATAAATAATAAAAATAAATGTTATTGATAATGTCAAAAAGTAGATCATTTTAAATTTATAATTTATAAATATGAGTTCCTTTTCGACATTATTTTTTGTTTTCTTAAGAAAACCTGTAGAGGACTAGGGTGGTAGTGGACATACCTAGAATATCCCTGGATATTCTTATTCTACCATGTAACGGTTGCTATTCATTTAGATTAATATTGTATTTATAATTTATAAACTTTCCTAAGAACTTCTTATTCCTACTATCTAATTATTGATATGCTAATCTTGATATAAAAATTATAAAAAATTTAGTAATTATTGATCAATTGGATTATTCAATAATACTAAATAGAAATGACACTATTATTAAGTAAACCAGACATTGCTACATATAACATGCATGTAACAACAAATTATTTAAATTAAATTTGACCTTATAATCTTAGATAAAAACCATTATATTAGTTAGTTAGTTTGAATATGTAACCTTGTTTAGATCTTAATTCTGTGATAGAGAGTCCTATCAATATTTTGATGTTAACCAATTCTGAAAAAGCAAACATGAATCTCTTGCCTTCCATCAACTCAATACCACATATAGAGAAGGAGAATAAGGCTTATGCACTTTTGAGAAAGAATTGGTTAAGTACCATAAATTGTGAAAATTGTCATCAAGATGCCAAAGTCTTTAACCAATGCTTTTTCAAAAATGTAAAAGTCTTGATCTCTTTCTCCATATGTGGTATTGAGTTTATAGAAGGTATATATCATACCAAGAACTAGGGAAAAGGTATATAAACAAAAATGCACCCTTTTTTTATCAATTAAAGGTCTTGGGGATATTTAGGGTTAAATGTCCTTAGATTTGAGTATATTATAACATATTCTTGATTACACATATCTATTAGTGAGTGATTAATAATATTTAATAATGACTAATGTTTTTTAATGCTTGTTGTAAGATCTAGACTTCTTGGAAGCTCACTCAAATCTAAGGACATTTAACCCTAAATATCCTAAGACCTTTAATTGATTAAAAAAAGAGGTATATTTTTTTTTATATACCTTTTCTTTAGTTCTTGGTCTGGTATATACTTTCTATAAATCATACCACATCCTTGTGGTACCATCCTTTTTCATAATAAAAAAGACCAATGCTCAACTTACTTGGTCACATATGATATTTGTTAAGAAGCTCCTAAATTGCTTCTTGAGTTTAGCCATCTCTTTAATGTTTAAATGATATAAAGCCTTCATGGATGGTTTAGAACCCAGAACAACCTCAATTTGATTATCAACCTCATGGATATGAAGTAGCCTTAGTGGTAAATCCTTTGAAAAGATATCTGAATTCTTTACCAGCAACTTCAATATTTCCTTTGGTATAGAATCAACTTATCACCAAATCT
>NW_003314312.1:511121-517290 GCF_000143415.4 Selaginella moellendorffii
CGAAAGGAACTAGCACCTTCATTTTTGCACTAAATCTACCAATCCTTCATTATATAGATTAGCTATTCCATGTAAAGCAATTAGTTATCCACCCATACCACAGTCCCACGGTGGATACTTTCTTCCATAGATACTCCACACAAGAAGAAGGACGTACGCATGGATGCCCAATACGTATAATTTCAAATTTAAGAGTAGAAATATACCTTGCTCAAAAGTATATTATATTTTTAAGTAGCCACTAATCAATGGGAATTGAACCCGTGCCATTTGCTTTAATACTACATGTAACACACCTTGTCTTTCTCCCTTTAAACCAACTAGAAAAAGGGCAATTGCTTAATGAGAGAGCTTTTAGTGGTTATTTTATCCTTATTTATCCCCTAAGGTTCCAAGGATCCACGGTGACAGTATATCCAAATCTCATCTTATGATCACATGCGTTACACCAATGTTCTAATAGTGGGACATGGTGGTAAACAAAAAACTTTTACCTTATTGAAAAAGGTTTTTTTTTAGATTAGTATGAAAGATGATGTAGCGGATTATATCCATTTTTGCCCTATATGCTACAAGTGTAAGCATAGAACTAAGAAACAAGCTAGGAAGTTATAATGTATTCTAGTATTGGCATGGCCATTTCAAAGTATGATACTTGACTTTGTCACTTGCTTGTTGAAGTCTAAAAGGTATAACATTTTAATGGTGGTTGTGGATTAGTTGTCAAAGATTACACAATTTATTTCAACTATAGAAACAATGAATGTGAAGCAAGTGGCAAAACTCTTTTTCCATGAAGTAGTACAAGACTGAACCATCCATCCATGAGTGGTCATCCCAAATCCACTCCTTAGCATTCTTAAGATGCTCATAAACATGGGGAACAATTTTCCCCAATACCCCTTTTTTAGTCCCCACTAAGTCCCTTTTTATCCATGGCCGTATTTGCCGGGTCAAGGCCCATATACCCGACCACTATGCCCCACCAGCCTTTAGGACTTCCTTGCTATATGATTACATCCTTGGTCACCACACAAGAGGATTGTTCCTCTTCCTTTCCTTAGTCTGGGACTTTGGGACAACATTTCAAAACACTGTGGCCCTACATGAGCCTCATGGGTACTCTCCCCACCATCCGCCTTTAGGTGCTCTAGCCATAGGGTTAGAGTGAGGTTCTATTAAGCCTCACTAGGTATCCAAGTAAGTATGCCACCCATGCTTGGACTAAAACCATCGACCATTCGATCTCCCAAAAGAGCTACAGCCGGCTTTTAAACACTTCACCAGTATTCACTATAGCTTTGGACTCCTTAATAGATATATAATCACCTAACATGTGGGCATAGCCTTCACTGGCCTTTTTTTGGCCAAACTAGCTTTACTAGGGTCCAACCCCCACACCCTCCCTACTATACTTTTGGAACCCTTGCAGCCCCCCTACCCTGGGGGACGATCACTTTGGGCTTTCACCCAACAACCTGTATTAGTATTCAAACTTGGACTCGAACTCGAACTCAAACTCGGACTCGATCTCGGTCTCAGACTCAGACTTGGTCTTGGTCTTGGTCTCGGTCTCCATCTCGGTCTTGGTCTCAGTCTCAGTTTCATCTCAAACTCCATCTTGGGTCCATCTTAGACTCCATTTTGGGTCCATCTGGGGTCCATCTCAGACTCCATCTCGAACTCCATCTTGGGTCCATCTCGGACTCCATCTCAAGTCCATCTCAGACTCCATCTCAAACTTCATTTTGGGTCCATCTTGGACTCCATCTCGGGTCTATCTCAGACTCTATCTTAGGTCCATCTCAGACTCTTTCACATGTTATATGTTGATCCTCTTATGTCCCTTTTCTAGAGACTCACTTACTACTTGCTTTATGCTCGTTCCTTAAGCACTTTGTTGAGAGTTCCACTCCCATACTTGACTATCCAAGTTGAAGCTTTTAGTCCAAACATAATACTCTCGTTTGGCTTCCACTTTAGCCACTACCATGTGGCACCTTTTTAGCTCCACTTTTGGGGCTCTAAGATTTGTGTTTCACATCAATGCAAGACAGAGCAAAAGAAAATTAACAAACTAAGCTAAATATGTTTGGCTAAATAGACACTTAAGAATTCCATCCTTATGCTCATCCGGCCAAGTACAAATGCTAAATCTAGTTTACTAACACTTGGATAAAAGAGGTTAATAAAGGGAACCAACAATATTAACCTCCTGCCGTCATGGCAATAAGGAGAGAGTGTCCATAAGGACTAACCGACAAATATCTTTCGATACCCAAAGTCACATTTGTGACAGGTGACATATGATGTAAATGGTTCTGCATTTGGAGGAGCTCTCATGTAAAAGGGACAACCTATTGGATATGAAAGTTGAACTTTGAATTTTGTAGAGCAATGTTATTCCATATATGAACAAGAGTTACTTTCTATTGTTCATGCTTTGTGAACGTGGCAGCACTATCTTTATGGTGCAGTGTTCATGGTGTTTATTGATTACAAACCTCTTGTGTGTATCTTTTCACATAGAAGGAGTTGAACATTAAGCAAAATCATTGGATGGTCAAACTCCTAAATTTTGGGGAGTTTCCTATTGAGCATTGTCTGGGTAAATCAAATGTGGTGGCAGATGTTTTATCTTGTGTTTGTCATTTGACAACATTACAAACATGGTTTTGTCATCATTTGAGTAACGTGGTTAACAAGTTTAGGTAGTTGGTTAAGTGTGCTCAGGCTCAGGATGCTGAGGTAGTCTCTTTATGAGCCCAAATAAAAGCACTTTCCTCATTGGTGGATGAAATCATTTACTACAATACTCATATATATTTGCCATGAGTGGATGCATTGATTCCTTAGGTTTTATTCCACTATCATAATCATCTAGATGCCAGTCATTTTGGGGGGAAGAAGACATATGAGTTGATTAAGTGCAATTTTTATTAGAGGAATATAAAGGTTAATATCCTCGAGTATTGTAAATCATGCAATCTTTGTTAGCGAGTAAAGGTGCCATGGGAGAAGCTAGGGGGACTTTTGCAACCTTTACCTATTTCTCAGAGCCATTAGTGTAGTATCTCTATTTACTTCATTATTTATTTGCCATGAATATAAAGGCAAAAGGAGCAAGTATGGGTTGTAGTGGATCATTTGATGAAGTATGTGTAGTTGTTGACTTTTCGGAAGACTATCACTACCTAAGACTTGATTGTAGTTTACTTGGAGAAGTTTTTTCCTAATTTTAGTTTGCCGGAAGACGTTATTAATGATCAAAATTCAAAGTTCACTAGTGGATTTTGGAAGAGCTTTACAAAGGCTATGCAAATGACTTTGAAACTCTCGAGTGAAAATCATTCTCAGACGGATGAGTAAACCAAGCATGTGAATTAGGTGGTGGAAGATATGCTAAGTTGTAGCATTAATCAAAGGCAGAGACAATGGAATTTATATCTTTCGTTAGTGTAAATTTACCTACAATAATAACCAATATAGTGGAACCAAGTTAAATCTTTACTTTGCCATATTTGGAAGGCATCCTAGGAACAATGATGGAGTTGGGATTGCATTTGAGTAAAGATGTTCAAGATAAGTTTGATTCCAAGGTGACTGGTTTGGCCATAGAACTTGATGAGATTCTGGTGGAGTGCAAATGAAATTTGCAAATAGCTCAAGATAAAGCAAAGAAGTTTGCAATGAGCATCACCAATTCCGAGAATATAAAGTGGGTGCTTTTATTTTTGTGTAAATGATTTTTTCGTCAAGTAAGCAATAGAACACATTGGTGCCTTTATGCAATAGGAAGAGTGACAAATTTTCCCATCAATATGTTGGTCCATATGAAGTGCTATAGCACATTAGTAAGATAGCTTATTAGGTGCAACTGCTAGTTAGGGTGAAAATTCATCCAGTATTTTATATCAACTAGTTAAAAGGTGTACTATTTCAAATCAGTATACTATATTATATATACTATCTTGATGTATATGGTTCTTTAGAAAGGATGATTACCAGTACAACTAGTCCTTAGGACAAACTATCTCAAATCACTATACTATACTATGTATACCAGTATAACAAAGGTGAATGGGCATGGTCTTAGCATAATGGGTTGATATGTCGGTAGTACCATTGGACATATGAAACACTTGGACCAAGTGCAAAAGTTGAGTGGCGTGGATGTCATTATCGGGGCTAGCAAGCCCTAAGTCTGAAATAGGACTTATGAAGGTTGTGAGTGAGACTCCTTTAATCACTTAGAGATGTGGTTAAGTGATTAAAGTAGAATGGAAAATTTAGTTGCTTACAACTAGTTTGGCAAGAACCCTTATGTATTGAGTCTAGTCCCTCAATATTGCTATATGATAGTTTACTATGTCTGCCAAACACCCTCGCTATCATGCTTTTTGTGTTAATCTAATTTTGGTCCCAAATGCTATTTATGGAAAGTGTCTAAATTCGCTCATTTGGCACATCTACAAAATGTAGAAATTGCCCTGAACACAATGGTGTTCATCCCGTGTCCAAATTTGCAATCTAGTGACATTCCATATTTAGTAAGTATCAAGTTTGTCCCAAAGACTAACTCCTGGTACTAAGGGAGGCTTCGGGTGAAAGCCCAAAGCATGTGTTCCTCAAGGCAGTGGGGGGGGGGGGGGGATATAAAGGGTTTCAAATGTATAGTAGGGATAGTGGTTGGAATGTAACCACCTGAGATATTAGTTTGGCTTCCATTAAGCTGTATTCTTCCTTGTTTTGCATCTGACTTGGGTCTAAGCCCAAGCCCCACGCTGCTCTAATTGGTGGGGTACCCTCCTCCTTGCATTAAGTCACTGGTATGCCAAAATTGTGCCAAACACCGTCCAATACCATTTTGCAAAGAGGAGGGTACCCCACCAACTAGAGTAGTGTGGGGCTTGGGTGTAGCGGATGTGGTTTTGACCCTTTATTCTATGGTGATTTACCATAGGATAACACCACGAAGCGGAACCTAAACCCTCTTTGTGCCACGTGACAGATGCCACGTGTCACATACCACATGTCCATGCCACATGTCCATAGGAACCTGAGGTTCAAGGCCTTGGGCCACTGAACGAAGGAACGGTGCCAAACTCCCAAGCGTGACGCCAAGGAGTGATAGAACTAGACCATGGAGCAACTCTCGAGCATATAGCCCAAGGAGTGAAGGGACAGGAGCCCGGAGCGACTTGGAACAGTCCTAGAGCAACCAGCATCCCAATGCCAGGACCAGCATGCAAAACGGAGCCAAACGGAGTCTGGCGCTATTTTGGCATACCGGTGGCCTAACGTGAGGATATGGATACTCCACCAGCTAGCATGGAATGGAACTTGGGCTTAGACCCAAGCCGGACGCAGAACAAGGACAGGCACGCAAGCGGGAGATAGACTATGCCTCAGGTTGGTCGGCCATGCCCGACCTACCCACTATCCCTACTATACATTTGGATATTAGTTTGGCTTCCATTAAGTTGTATCCTTCCTTGTTTTGCATCTGACTTGGGTCTAAGCCCAAGCCCCACGCTGCTCTAATTGGTGGGGTACCCTCCTCCTTGCATTAAGTCACTGGTATGCCAAAATTGTGCCAAACACCGTCCAATACCATTTTGCAAAGAGGAGGGTACCCCACCAACTAGAGTAGTGTGGGGCTTGGGTGTAGCGGATGTGGTTTTGACCCTTTATTCTATGGTGATTTACCATAGGATAACACCACGAAGCGGAACCTAAACCCTCTTTGTGCCACGTGACAGATGCCACGTGTCACATACCACATGTCCATGCCACGTGTCCATAGGGACCTGAGGTTCAAGGCCTTGGGCCACTGAACGAAGGAACGGTGCCAAACTCCCAAGCGTGACGCCAAGGAGTGATAGAACCAGACCACGGAGCAACTCTCGAGCATATAGCCCAAGGAGTGAAGGGACAGGAGCCCGGAGCGACTTGGAACAGTCCTAGAGCAACCAGCATCCCAATGCCAGGACCAGCATGCATCGAAGCCAAACGGAGTCTGGCGCTATTTTGGCATACCGGTGGCCTAACGTGAGGATATGGATACTCCACCAGCTAGCATGGAATGGAACTTGGGCTTAGACCCAAGCCGGACGCAGAACAAGGACAGGCACGCAAGCGGGAGATAGACTATGCCTCAGGTTGGTCG